>NW_026068187.1:330202-368271 GCF_014885135.2 Alexandromys fortis
AAATAAAATTTTTTAAAAAGTAAAAAAAAAAAAGTTGACCATGGCAGTATGGATTTGTTATAGCTCAGGGAAGTGGAGACAGGTGGATTCCTGGGGCTCATTAGACGGAAAGTTTAGTTAGTTGGTGAGCTCTAGCTATCTCAAAACTAGTCATTGAGGAAGAAACTCAACTACTTTTGGCCCACACATACATGTGCACATGAGTTCATATATGCATGTGCATATATCTACATAAGCCTGCATGTATACCATACCTCCACACAGGCCAGCACTCTGATGTCTGTAGACTCACACCACAGCTCCACACAGGCCAGCACTCTGATGGATGTGGATTCACCCCACAGATCCATACACATGGCAACACTCTGATGGATGTGGATTCACACCACAGATTCACACACGAGGCAACACTCTGATGGATGTGGATTCACACCACAGTTCCACACAGGCCAGCACTCTGATGGGTGTGGATTCACACCACAGATCCACACACGAGGCAACACTCTGATGGGTGTGGACTCACACCACAGATCCACACAGGCCAGCACTCTGATGGATGTGGATTGACACTACAGATTCACACAGGCGAGCACTCTGGTAGATGTGAGAAACCTGAATGATTTGCTTAGATAGTAGCTTTTTGTGCTTTCTCATAGGAGTCGTTTATATTCATTGTATCTGGTTCATTGGCAGCCATTCATTCCTAACCTTTCCAATAATTTCCGTGTATCCTGCTTCTCTATAGAAATGCCTCTTCCTAGTATAATAGATTTCAAGATACCAAAGCAATGGCTATATTTCATTTTTCTTTTCATTTGATTTTTCTGGTCTCTTTGAATGTTGATAATACTTCTTAGTGATAGAACTATGACTTGAAATACAGAATTAGGTTTGGACATCTTTGTATTATTATTCTTTTTAATTTGAGGCAAGGTATTATTCATGTATATCCCTGATGGTCTGGAGCTTTGAAATATAGTCCAGACTCACCTTGAACACACTGTCTTTGCTTCTGCCTCCAAAGTACTGGAGTTCCAGGCAAACACCACTGTGCTTAGCACAAAGATATCATCTTCAGATAAAAGCATATTTTCTTTGGTTTTGCTTTTGTTTCCTGTACTGGGGATTAAAGTTAGGGTTTCTAATTATTAGGAACTCCTACTGAACTCCATGTTTCCAGGTTTCAAATCTTGTACCTGCCATATGCTTGTTGATTAACTATGGGCAGACCTTTAATGGCCTATTTTCTCAATATTTTATTCTTCATCTTATTTAACTCATGCATAAAACTTTGACCCAAATAATAGTTAATGAATACCAGGTCCAATTCTGACTGTTTTCCATGCACCTACTAGGTCTTTGTGATCCTGATCATTTTCTTTGAAGAGATAATCAACTAAGAAGAGGGACAATGTTTCATGAAGACAAGAGGATAGAACTTATGCTTCTGGTGAACCTTGTTTCATCCTTTTCGGCAAACTGATTTTATGTCAATGGACAAAAAAAATATTCTGGCAATGTAATCCTTTGAGTGGGCAGGAATATAGAAGAAAGCAATTTCAGTTTACTGTGGCTGTGTCAGAAAATTTAGAGTTCATTTTTGTATAGAACACATATCTCTATGTCTCTGTTATATTGTCCATCAACACATCTACCTTGGGCAGTCCAGGTCTGTACTGTTAGCTCATAGCTTTTTACTTCTAGCCCCGTATGTAGGCCTAACTAAATGTATAGAAGGGCTGCCTAAAGGAACTGGATAAACTCGATCTTTCTGTGGTATCATTGCTAAGTTATCAGGTCTGGCAACTTAAGGAATATGCAGTTTTACAGTTTTATATGGGGACAGCATTCCCGTCTTTGCAGATCCAATAGAACATGAAGCAAGACTAAATAGAACACGGAGCTGCTTGCTGCCTTTGATTCAGTACCTGTCTCCACTAAAGATCATTTCAGTTTCGACAGTCAGTCTCACTTCAGCATGACTCATTTCAGTAAAAGTTCAAGAAAGGTAGTTTTTATGTATACTGTTTATAAAACCACCAGACTCAGAACTTGGAGACTTGATGTCTGCATATTTGTCTTACAGAAGTTAGTTGTGTGACAAACTCATTTGCAAATTGAGGAGGTGTGCCTGTAGATGTCTCCAGTTTGCTATTGGGGATAAAATTCCAGTCCAGTTTTGATGGAAAGATGTAGTTTTTCATGAGAGAATGCTGTGCATATCTTACCCAGGTCGTTACTCTCCCCTGACCCATACCCTGATAACATGGCCATATTTCCTACCAGGGCAGAGAGCCCTTGTTCTCTACCTTCCCTCTGGAACAGAGGACCCTGTTCCCACCAGGACCCTGTCTCTACTCCCTTTGGGTGTCTGCCATGTTCTTTGGAAGGAATAACCTTGTTCTTTCTTCAAAGATTCCTGTGATTTTGGTTTGACATAGATAATTATTATATGGATAAATGATTTACTATTCTTAACAAAGCTGTTTTGCTTGCTAAGGTGGTAAACACCAAAGAACTAGTGATTCCATGGGGTAATACATGGGTATGTTTAAATATTTTAGTTCACCATTGCAACATAGATATTTCTATATGGTTATCCAACTTTTTCTATAAAGATGAAAAGATGTAGTTAAGACACACAGAGAGAAGTCTTCGAATTTATGAAAAGAAAGAATGAAAGAGGCAAAGAATATTAGATGGCCAATTATTTATTTTTCATTTATCATAGAGGTTACTGTGTTGAGTCAATTCGTCCAATGTAATTTAAACAATTGCTTAAGAAAATACAAATCGAAATGGGTAGATATTCTAAATTCTGATTGTAGGCAGAAGGTTAGGGCCTCAAATAGACTGCTCTAGGGTTTTGTTTCAAGTTATATTTCAAGTTATGGGCAAAAATTAATATCCAGATTTAAAGGATTTAAAATAAAACATTTTAAGGTAAATAAACTTAATCTTGCACCAAATATTCATACTACTAAAATTAAATTCCCCATACCATAAATTTTCTAAATAATAAAACCTGAAATACATTTCAAAATACATGCAAAATGAAAAGAAAAAAGCACAAATTAAAGAGTCTAAATGCATAAACCTAAAACCCTGTAACCAACGAAACCAAACCAATCAACCAACCAGACAACAACAAAAAAAATAAGAAAAATGAAAAAGAAAAGAGGAAAGCACTAACGCAAAACTACGAAAAAGACAGCTATTTAAAAATGAGGTGATAGTATACTTTTGTTCCGTGGATGCCACGACATAGGATCTTTAGTGGTAGTAATAATACCTCTGTGAATAAGTAAACTCAAGACGTTTTGAGGAATTACCTGAATTGTCTCCAGCTTGGTCATACACTAAGGATTCCCTATTACCACCTGAATTAGATCTGGTACTCCCCTGTTTCGGAGAATCATGCCTGTTCCCAACTGTGACTTGTGAATGGCTTTCGCTGTCACTGGCCTGGCTGGTGCTGTCCCTCTGGTGTCTTTCCCTCCTTGACGTGGAATGCCTGGGTCCATCTGGTGACTGGTGGCCAGCTGGGGACTCCTGTCTTCCATGCGAGCCTGTTCTTGTGGTGCCCCTGGGAGAGTCAGCATGTCTTTGGGAGGACTCGCTTCTCTGCCGGGAGCCGGACTGCCTGGACCTGTCTGTAGACTGTTCGTGTCCACTTGCATGGCCTCTTGCTGTTTCTCTGTGGCCGGACTGCCTGGACGTGTCTGTAGACTGTTCGTGACCAGTGGGCTGCCTGCCTGCTGTGGCCCTGTGGCCTACCTGACACTGGGAGGAATCACTATCAGTGTGGGAGGCTCTCTGGCCTTGCCTGGATCCTGAGCGTCCAGCGCCTTCATGGCGGTCTTCGTGGCCCCTTCTGGTGCTAGATCCGGAGGTTGCATGGGTGGTGGCCTGGTCCCTTCTGGACTGTTGGTGCCCAGAGCTGTCCCTCGCGGCCTCGCGGTGGGACCCCTGCTGACCCTCTCTAGCACTGTCTCTGGTCTGTCCACGGGAGGACCCTGCCTGGTGGCCAGAGGAAGTCTGTCCTTGGTGAGAACCTCCAGTCCTGGCGCTGTCCCGTCCTTGTTCTTGCTGGACGCCCTGGGGAGCTCTGCCACTGGACCGCTGCTGTGTGTGGCCGGACTCGGAGTGGCCGTGTTCCTCCTCAGAGTAGTAGTACACCTGGTAGTTTCCAGAGCCTTTCTGGCCACGGGAGGATGTCTGCTCGTGCCTTTGGCTGGCCCCGGAGTGACCACGGGCTCCCACGGCCTGGCCTTCTGAGCCTTCAGAATGGCTTTCGCTGTCACTGGCCTGGCTGGTGCTGTCCCTCTGGTGTCTTTCCCTCCTTGACGTGGAATGCCTGGGTCCATCTGGTGACTGGTGGCCAGCTGGGGACTCCTGTCTTCCTCGCGAGCCTGTTCTTGTGGTGCCCCTGGGAGAGTCGGCATGTCTTTGGGAGGACTCGCTTCTCTGCCGGGAGCCGGACTGCCTGGACCTGTCTGTATACTTTTGATGTCCAAGTTTTTGCCTGTTTGAGCTCCTTCTATCTTCTCGTTCTTCCTCGACATTCTCATTTTCATAGTAATAATCACCACTGTTCTTAACCCTCTCTTCATAATTTGTATTTTCATATTTCACAACATCATATTTTATTTCGTTTGTTTCCTTTGTTCTTCTATTTTTCTTTCCTTTGCTGTCTCTTCTTTCAGTCGAATTAGATCTTCCCCGATGTTTTCTATTTGAACTGTGATGTTTGCCACGTTTTTCTGTTTCTCCATCAGTATTTGTGTCCCTCTCCTGTTTTCTACTGCTTGATCCATGTCTTTCTTTCCCTCTTCCTCTAGGACTTTTCGATCTTTCTTTATTTTGCTTTCCATCAGTTCTTCTGTGTCTTTGTCTTCTGTCTTCTTCTTCTTCTTCTTCTTCTTCTTCTTCTTCTTCTTCTTCTCCATCCTCTTCTACTCTTTTATAATGATCTTTTCTTCTTCTCTTGGATCCAGTTTGCAAACTTTTGTTGCGAGATGATTCATAATATGCTTGAGCTAACTTCAACACGAGCAGTAAATACTCAGTGAAATCTATTTTCTCATTATGGTCTACATCCAGGATTTGCATGAAGACATCTGCAATATCTTCATCATCTGGATTCTGTAAGGATTGCAGACACACAGTCCTTCATACCAACTAATTTCAACTTCATAGTTCAATTGCTATTTTACTTTATATTTTGTACCATCCTTTGTGCTATGTCATTTAGATTTTTTCGTTTGTAGTGCTTTTATAATCTTTCATTCTTGTCTCACATATATTGGTAATGTATCAATTAATGTTTAAAGATCAGCTAGGAATCATGCCTCATTTCCTGAGGTCAATTACCCTTTTCCTCACTTTGTGAATCTGAATTTTATTCACTCTATCACTTAATTTCCTTCTCAGTAAACCCTTCTACATTTCTTGATGTTAGGAAACCTATTTTGAAAAGTTAGTTTACACTCATATTTTTGTAATTAAATATTGGTATTATTCATTTTTTACATATGCTAGCACTACATTAATAATATGTATGTACATACTTAAGGAGAGCTAAATAACATTTCTCTCTTATTAGTCAGGGCTCTTTAGTTACATAATGTAATTAAGTAATGTTTTATACAGTCTCAGCTTAGATTATTGGGGAGGAACAGAAAGTCTGCTTTTCTTGGTTGTTTGTTCTTTTTCTTACCTTCAGAACTGCCCGTAATTCTATTTCCAGAAGTTCCTTCAGCTCCTTTTTGCTCAGTGTTTCTGTTTCCTTATCATTGTTTGAGTATTGCTGGAATATGTCAATCATGGAAGTGATGTTTTCCAGGAGAGTGGACATCTTTCAGTGGTATATCTGTACCTAGAAAGATGAAACAAAATTCAATTTTATTTTGTAGGTTTTATTTATTACTGTAATGATTATTTCTATTTTAAACCTGTAGTTTTCTTTAAGAAGTACACTTTTGAAATGAAACTTGATCATGAACTACTTCTCCCTACTCTCTGCAAAGTAAAAACATTGAGTAATTTTTTTGGTATCGGACACTGCCTTTTTTGGAGTTTTAAATTCATTCCCAATAGTATATTCCTAATCTCCTAGACCTCAGTGTGCTCTGTGCATCGTAGTTACTCTTGGTGAACTGATTGTTCTTCCTGGAAGGGGGATAAAAAGCTCAGGTGCTTATCTTTTCAGTGACCGGAATCTAGTAGGCATATCAATAAGTGACATCAGTATGTATTGTATAGAGGCATTGCAATGATAACTTTTAGACTTACATAACAGAGAAAACAAAAATACTATAGGTAACATAAATTTGTCAAATATGACTATAGTAATCTGACCTAAAGAATTATGGACCTTGGAGTTTTGGACAAAATGAAATGTGCTTGCTGATTTTTGTTGTGATTTATTTGAATAGATAGTTTTGCAAGATTATTTTTATCCCCTGAAAGAATTGAATTTAAATCTTCTGAAGTGTCCAAACTGAAGGGGAAATAAAAATCCATGATTCGTGCAGGTTAATGTGAGAGATAGAGGTGAGTCAGGTAGGATGACCTTTAAATAGTCCACACTGATGCATTTTACTCTACATGTGATAGAATATTAATTTTTTAATCAGAAAATGATCAAATTGATTGTTTACTAAAGTGTTACTTTGTACAATAGTTTGTTTGATTGTTTTAGATTAACCCCTCTTTTGAGAACAGTGATAGCTGGTGTGTGTATATGTGTGTGTGTGTGTGTATGTGTGTGTTACTGCAGAACCATAAAGATCATGATAGTTTATCCTGGTTTATACTCAAACTGGAAAGAAACTCATCATGAGGTAGATACTGGAATTGAAAAATTAAAGGCTAATCCTACTTGGGAACACAGAGAAGTAGAAAAGAATGAGAAATAATTAAAAGAATAAATGTACAAGGAAATTTTAGTGTGTATTGATAAAATAAAATGGTGATACTAATATCTTTCAGCATCTATGTAATAGGTTGAGTTATTTAACCTAACAAAGCTGGTTGGATTTATTAACTCCATGCCAAGTGGAGCTTGAATGAATGTAGGTTTTTTTTTAAGAGAAAGGATGAAAAAATCAATAACTTAAACATAGTTCTCAAGAAGTTTGAATGAGAACAAAAAATTAAGGCTGATAGTATTCATATTTATACAGGTGTCCACTTGTCTTAGTATTAATCTGGCAAAGTTAAATGCATTCCCACTTACCTTGTTTGGAAGAAGAGTGGATAGAACACAGCTGAAGGAGCTTGCTGGGTACTGCAGTCTGAGTGAATGGTCTTTTTATACAGTAAGTCCATCCAGGGAGGAGCCACCTTCTGTGGGATGGTCTGATTCATTCTTAACCAAACCCAGAACCACCCATATCTCCACCTCTGTTTCTCCAATGACATGTGTTTACTTCCCAGCTTCCTCACGTACTCATGTGTACTTGTTGTAGCAAGCTCCAAATCTGGATTTACATACTTTACCCAGTAAGCCACAGTCTCGTGG
Source organism: Alexandromys fortis (assembly GCF_014885135.2). NCBI lineage: Eukaryota > Metazoa > Chordata > Mammalia > Rodentia > Cricetidae > Alexandromys > Alexandromys fortis. The sequence continues at coordinate 337,728 of NW_026068187.1, forward strand.
CAATACACAGATTAATGGGTTAATTTAAGATATGGGTTAGCCAGAAATACGCTTAAGCTATTGGCCAAACAGTATTGCAAATAATATGGTTTCAGTGTGATTATTTCGGGGCTGAGCAGCTAGGAACAAACAAGAGGCCTCCTACCATACTGTGGTGTTGGTGATTTTCTGAAAGAGACTTTACTAAAGTTTCATGTATGCATGCCCATACTTTTGTTTTTGTAGCTTCCGATTTGACCTGGTAAGTGTACACTGATCCTTTCTTGTTTCTATAAATGTGTACATATACATGCATATATATAAAATTCATTACAAGTTCAATGCCTACCTTCATGCCTCTTTTAACCATGAATTTCATTTCTGGCTAATGAGAGAACTTACTATGAGACAAATACTGATTCTATAATAACTGGAGAGAAGACAGTCACATTAATTTTGATTTTTCAAAATGGAGCAAGAATGTGGGCTCTTGAATTCAAAGTCATGATCACTAGAAATACAAGTTTGTTGGTCAAGCTTCATTAGTTTGCCATGTTTTCAAGGTTATTGCAGAGGCATCCTTCCGTGTAACCCACAAGTGGAGCTTGGTAAGAGGTGTGGATAAGTTTGTGTGGAAGACGGGGTAAACTATTCCTGAAAACTACAGGAGACTCCTATCCTGGATCTCTCTTTTGATGTCTATGCTAGTAGCTAAACCACCTGTACTTCCATGTGGATCAGTCATGATCACAGTCATCGCAGTCCATATTGTTGAAAACCATCTCACTATTGATCCCCTACCACAGGGCTGTCTCTTCCAGAAATCTGCACACTGGTTATATTTTCTTCTTCCTATCTCCCATGCTTAGCCACATAGTGTGTATTATTTTTAGACTTATATTCTTTATGCAGGCCTATTCTCCGTCTCCTATGTGACAGTTTTGGTTCTGGACTGTAACATCTGTCTCTCGGGTATTTGTAGTAAATATCACACTCATCCATCTCTCAGCCTATAATGTCATTCTCCGTGCTGGCTCTTTGCCTGATGGATTCTGAAGTCCTGTGCTTGACATGAAAGTCCCTTCACAATTCTGCGTGCATTCATATCCTTCAAGCTCCTCTTTTACTCCTCGAGTATTGCAGAAAAGTCGTGTTAGAGAACTCAGTCCTGCTGGAAGTCTATGCATGCTCTCCTCACTGTTTAGAGTCCCTCAGCTTTAGCTTCAGTCTCCCCTAGGGCCCTCCTGAGCCATCACTTTGTGCATAGAACCTTATTTGCCATCTCCAGTTTACCACTTACAAAACTATATTTTTATTTATTTATGTGTCTGTGTCCTATTCTCAATTTTCTGTTTCTTTTTTTTTTTATTTTGGCATTGACTATTTCTGAATCCTCTTTTATCTCCTTGGGTCCTGTTAACCATGTCTGAAACATGAGCAAACAAGGGGATTGCCAATATTGTTTAGGTTAAAAAGTACAACATTTCAATGCTTTCATTCCTAATTTCAGTAAATTCCTGGCTCTTTCATTTTGAACAGCAGTTAGCACTCACAGAACATAGGTCTTCTTTTTAAATCTTGGGTGTAATTGTCTTTGTGTGTCAGCAGCTATTGTGTCTTAGCATGGTGTAACCATGCTAATCATAATCCTAAGACTGATCTCTATTGTGTGCTCGCTGTGTGATAAGAATGTGCTAAGATTTTTCAATGCATTACTTCTCTGCCTCAGAGCTACACTGTGAGGTCATTATTACCATCCCTGTTTCAGAGATGAGAGAACTGATAGTGATAAGGTGAGCAAGGAGAACTTAAGCCCAGGCCACCTAGGCTCCTATTTCCATCACTTCATGCTGCTTGGATTTTCCTTCCTCTTTTCCCAGCTTTAGAGTTCACATTTTTTCTGTAAGTTCCCTCAGGTCCTGAGCAAACTTATTTATGGAAATCATTACAAATGCAGCTGGAAGATTAGATCATTGTGGATAAGAAAGCAAGGTAAATAAAAGAGTGATAAAGACAGGCATCCAATGATGTAGCATTTTAGTGGCCAGAAGACCCAAATCTTGTAGATTCATATCACTATGAAGGGGAATCTCTGGTGGTATGTTCCAGGACTGACTTTTAAAACTGCGTTATAGTTAGTATGTTTCATCAATAACTTGGATGAATATGTAAAAAGATGGCAGATATTTTAAAAGTAAAGATCCAAGAAGATTTTTGGCATGAAGTACCAGGGGTTGAAATGTTATAAAATGAACTTTACAGAAACAAAAGTAAAAATCTGACTTTGGTCCTAAATTAAGTTTCACAAGTATATTGCAGATTTACAAATAAAGAAGTTTTATTGTGACAGCGGCAATGATATGGGAGCTGGCAGCCAGTGCAATGGTAGACTTCTTTAAAAGGAGCAGATTAACCAGGTCCTCTTTATTTGGCACTTATCACATTTTTTTTAACTTCTGGTGATCACATTTCAGTAAGGCTATGGACAACTTGATATGTGTTCTAAGGACACAGATGCTATGATTAGGTGGATGTAGTAAAGAGAATAGGCTTAGATGGATTGGTGTATGGTTGGACCATGAATGGGTGGCACAGTATCTGTCTTCAGTTATGTGAGTGGCTTTTAGAAAAGAAGTTTTACTTAAGCTGCATAGTGCTAGGGTAGGTAGACTTCAAGAAAATGAGAGAGAACTTTGTCTAAGAATTTTTTTTTCAACATCTGAATTGTTCAAATGTTACAGCAATTATTTTTGGAGATGGTAATTCCTTATCACTTAGGTGACTTGAATTAGGTGAGACCTTTTTTGGCCATGAGGTAGCCTAGTTCTTTCACACTGTGGGTGAAGACCAGGAGTTCTAGTGTTGTGTGACCGCTAAATACAATAGTAAAGACCCTGATCTGCAACTCCGGACTTTCATCCTACCTCCTCTTTACACTGAGCCAGGATGCATCACTTGCTCAGAAATGAGCCAAGACAGGGATGGTTTTGAGGGAGGTAAATGCAGGAATTTGGGTACATGTTTGATAAAACCCAGTTTCACCATGAGAGCTCTTTTTTCTGTGTTTCAAGAAAGTATCTTTCTCTGACTTGATTTATCAAAACTCAGATGTTATTTGGTCAGTGTGGTTTAATGACTGCAGGAGTAATAATGTCACTTTGTGATCTGACCAAAAAGTACTTGAATTTCAACTTCTGCCCTAGTTCATTCCAGTGTAGTTGATCCCATTTACAAGCTAGCTTTTTTAATCTAAGAACCAAAGGATTTTTCCCTTTGAAGTCTTTAATATAGGGATGCCCCTTTCCCCAGACGGTCCTTGTTCTTCACTGCAAAGAATGGTTTTAGAGGTGTCTTAGGTGGCTATGGTTATATATTTTAGCTGCTAGAATTTGTCAAGGGTAAAGAGAACTCTCCAAAAGGCAAGTGTTATTGACAAATCATAAATTATAGGATTTCAATACAATCATTCAATTGGTTGTCCCTCCCTTTCCCTATCCAGTAGACTGGAAAGACGTATGTTGCCATATGGCCTCTGGGTTGCTGATGTGGGTCAGGTTGTCACGATTCAAGGGATCAACCCTTTGAGATGTGTGACTGAGGCTGTAGGAGTGAAGGGGAGTTGGAATTTGTGGTTAAATGATTTCCTACAGGAGCTGTAGTCATCTTCTGGGAGGTGCTCTTTTGGGGTTAGAATTTTTCCAGGTCAATATTCTCTTGGGTTCCTTGGCATAATAGAAGCTGATTTTCCTGCTTTGTAATTCAGTGGTGAAGCAGACAAGTAACTGAATATATCTCTATTTGAAGCTTGTTTTTTGTTTGTTTGTTTGTTTGTTTGTTTGTTTTGGACACTGGTAGGAGAAATTTTTCTCAAACAATATTTTCAAGTTGTGTTCAGTTCTCCCCTCTCCTTTCTTCTCCTTCTCTTTCCTGTGTTAAGTGAGTAGTGTTTTTTTGTTTTNTTTTTTTTTTTTTTTTTTTGCAACAAGGACAAACAAGAGAAAAAGAATGGGCATCCTATGTTGTGCAGTTAAGGAGTGGAATTCTTAGCTTGATTCTTGAATCATAAAATTTTTGAGGTCTTTGGTGACTATGTCAGCAGTGAGCAGCAGTATCAGTGATGGACAGACCACTAGGTATTCCATGCCTCACAGAAGCAAACAGTGAGGATAGTGAGGGTGATGAAGCCTCAGAATGCTGGATAAAAGAATTCCGCCAGGATTAAGACAATAGAGCTCTTTTCAAGGCTTTTCCAATGTTATCTGTTCAGACAGGGTCTAGAGTAATTCAGTAATCAGAGGAGAATGTGGAAAGTCAGGGAGGTGGAATTGGAAACATGCTCCCACTCTCCATTTGCCTTTTCCCTTGAACATATTCTGATAATATAGATAGAAAGTAGGAGGAAGAGTAGATAGAAGTGGAAGAATATATTTTTGAGAAGTTTCTTCAGGGTACTGAGGGAAAGTCAGATGTAGGTAAGTCATAATATTGAGGGATAATTCACTCTTTCAACAAACACGTGTTGCCAGTTGACAGCTCAGCCATCACCATGTTTGTCACAGGACTATAAATAAGAAAGGCATGCTCTCTGTCCTCAGAGAGTTCATAGTTGAATGAGGAAAGCAGACATGTAAGCAGTGTGATATAATAAAGGTATCTCTAGATGACTACAAGGGGGGGGATGTGTGACCTTGGGTTAAGAGGATCAGTTTGTGGGGTGCTGGAGGGATGACTGAGTGATTAAAAGCACTGACAGCTCTACCATAAGACTCAGGTTTTGGTAGCAGCACTCACATGACAGCTCACAGTCATCAATAACAATGGTCAAGGGGATTTGACTCCCTCTTATTGCCACAGCAAGCACCAGGCACACATGTGATACACAAACATACAAGCAAGCAAAGCATCTACATATATAAAAATAGAATATAATAAGTGGGGTATAATGGAAAATAGGTGGGGATATTTTAACCTGAAAGGCTATATATAAAAGCCTCAAAAGCTAAGTCAAATTATATGAATGTTAATCGACGTATTAGCTTATTTATATTGGGTAGCAGTGAAAGTTTTTTCCAAGTAAAACATTTTCAAGTAAAAAAATGGTTTTAAGCATATGGATTGAAGATTAAGTTGCAACAGACCATTTAAATGAAAGAGAATAGGTAATAAATTCTTACGTTAAGGCACCGACAGCAGTACGGAAGGAAGAGATGCTTCCAGAAGCAGTTGTTAATGATACACTGGATATGGAGGATGAGGCAGAGTAATGAACGAGCGGCAATAGGTTTGTTAAACCCTGCCACACAGCTGGTGTTGGGCAGTTAGTGAGGGCAGCCCAGTAGTGTCTTTCAGGATTCAGTGAGAGAATAAGAGGTTTAGATAAGCAGGTATTGGGGACTTGATATCAGTTGACACCCCATCAGTTGATAGAAGGACATTACTAGGGTTTATCTTTCACATGAGGATTTTAATCTTGAATATAGGCTTTTGAAGAACAAAAGAGAAATCCTGTCATAAGGACAAGGAATCACAGAGATGGCATTTTTATGAGTGCAAGGGATCAAAGATGGAGTAGCATCCCAGGTGAGCTGACGCTTGCTCCTGAATTTCAGCTAACTTCTATCTCTAAATTCTTCCTACTCATTCTGAGTGACAGGGGCCTCACTTCACTTCTAGCACCTGAAGCACTATGAATCTTCCCAGCACTTACTTCTGTCAACGTGGACTTTATTTTCCCTTTGTTCGTCTCTCAGTTACTCATACATCACATTTCACCACCTACATGTTGTAGACTAGGCAGATGTTTGATTGATAATCTCCATGATTATTGGTGTAGTCAGCTTCAGCCTTTGGTTACACCACACCCCTCTCAACCAGATGCAGTCAGAGCAGGGACCAGAATAGTGTGCATGGCTTAGCTGCTATCCAGAAGGGTTGCGTAGTCTGATAGTCTGGGAACCGGATGAGGTCAGGAGGTGAACACCAGAACACTCTAAAGTTATTAGGGTGTTTTATGTGTAACCTCTGCTTATAGCAAAAGTTAAAAAAGAGTCAGGACTCAAACTACCAGGTTTATAGAAAAGCCACTGAGACCCAAGGAGCCAGCCTGTAGCATTTGGCTTTGTGAGGCTATTGATTATTTGTTTTTGTTGACCTCACAGATTCTGATACTGATGGTGATCACTTTGTGCAGGTGGACACATCACACCAACATTTCTGCTCCTTGGCAGCACTCCCTTTATATGCAACTTCCTCAGTTTCTTAGAATCTTTGTTTCAAGGGATTTGACTTATTTTAGGATATCCAGACAACTTGGGACAAAATCTAACAGGTCAAATAAATTTTGGTACTGTCTCATAGTGTGGATAACAAAATTATTGTGTCCATTTAAAACTCTCAGGTCTTTAGTCTTAGGATGTTTTTTTTTTTGGGGGGGGGGATGATTTTTCTGCCCTTTTATGGCAAGCAGTACTTGAGATACTGAGCGAGAGTGGGGGAATGTTTTTCAACATTTATTTGATCATTGAACTCATATTTTTCTAGGATGCCCCCTTCTTACCACATTTCACTATTTCCTTAACAAGACATTCAGTTTAATTATTCTAGTAATGTATAATCTGGAAATGTTTTATATGATATTTATATTTAAAATAATTCATAGAAAAATGCACCAGGTGTGGTGTTCTGTTGTGGAATATTATTTTTAACTATGTAAAGATGTGTTACATTTGCTTATGTTGCATTTGTTTAAAAATTTAAAGGTGTGTTGCTTTGCCTACCTAAGGCACCTGATTGGTCTTGTAAAAAGCTGAATGACCAATAGCTAGGAAGGAGAAGGATAGGCAGGGCTGGCAGCCAGAGAGAATAAGGAGGGGTAATCTAGGCTAGAGGGGAAGTGAGAGGAGGGAGATGCCAGAGGCCAGCCAGTTAGGCAGTTACCAGCCAGCCAGACACTGAAGAAGGAGGAAAAGCAGGACATACAGAATGAAAGAAGGGCAAAAGCCACAAGGAAAATGTAGATGAAGAAAACAGGTTAAATTAAATTATAAGAGCTAGCCAGAAAGGAGCCTAAGCTAAGGCTGAGCATTCATAGCTAATAGTAAGTCTCCATGTCATGAATTGAGAGATGATTGGTGACCAACAGAAAGCCTGCTACAGTCTTCTATGCCCTTAGTCCCAGCACTCTGGAGGTAGAGGCAGGTCAGGTGAATCTCTGTGAATTCAAGGACTGGTCTACTAAGGGAGCTCTAAACTCCCTGGAACACAGAGAAACTCAAAAACAAGCAAGCAAGCAAACAAACAAAAACAAAAACACAAAAGAAAAAATTACTTTTACTTCCACATTATGGATTTAATAGACCTCAGGTTAGGATGAAGTTCCTAATTGTAAGAACTCTTTGGATGATGTATGTAAAATGCACTTCTGTGTAGCATGAACTGTATTTCTATGTACCAATGTGCTTCCAATATTGGTTTCTCAGTTAGTGTTCATGTTACAAACATCCATGCTGTGGTGGTGACAGCAGTCCCACAGACCTCCCAGCCTTGCATCGGAGTACTGCTCCTCCAGTTACAAGCTGTGTGACTGAGCAAATGTCTTAACCTCTCCTGGTCTGTTTCCTCATATTCAAAATGAGGATTCTGCTTTGCATGGTTCTTGCAAGTATTAAAGGCAATGCCATAGCTCTTTGACTGATGTTGCAACAGACAGAAAATGGCAATTGTTAGCATAACTATGATGTCTTACTGAATTGGTAAATACAACATGAGACACTTTTGATGTTTTTGCATGTCTGAATATGCCTTTCAAGAGATGGCTGTGAGCCACTGAAAGGGATTCTAGGAAACAAACTCAGTTTCTCTGTAAGAGGAACAGGTGTTCTTAAGCACTGAACCATCTCTCCTGCTCCAAAAACTGGCTTTTGAAGTTTGGTAGAACTCCTTAGTGATCCAGATGTGATATTTTTTTTCAAGAGTGGAAAAGTAAATCTTTGATTATCCTGCTAATACTTAAATACTTCTTGATCCATTGAGTTTATCTGTTTCTTCTTGTACCAATTTTAGCAATTCATATTTTCTGGGGGAAATTATAAATTTTGTCTCTTGTGTCATGCTTCCTCTCTGGTAGGGTAACCCTCTTTCATCAGTCTAGCTTCTCTCCAGTGATTTTTTTACCTTCTCTTCACAGATTTTCTCAATATCATCATAATCTGAAATATTTTGTTGCATGGTGTCAATCTTCCCGTTATTAGTAAGAAGGCATTTGAAGACACAGTGTGTGTGAATTACATTTGTATCCCAAGTATTTCTCAAAATGGATATGGAATACCCAATGAACTTTATTTAATTGAAAAAAAAAAACCCAAACCAACAAAATCCCCATGTATTTTGAATTTCTCTCTGCCTACCACAATGTAGCCAGTATTTGGTTCACAGTAGTTTTCTCCTTTAAGAAATTTTCATTTTTGTTAGGCAACATAAAGATCCAAAAGATAAAATTAGACACCAGTTTAAGCAACGCTGTAAAGCTGGCATTTGCAAAGAGTGATTGGATGCTCTGTCATTGATCTTAGTTACTTTTTTTGTATTTTAACTGTTGTGAATACAGAGTAATTCTCCTTCCCACCCCTCAACATCCAGGCTAACTAGGACCTTGCAGTTCCATGAACAACATTCTTACTGTTGTTAGAGCAATATGGTCAGATGGAGGCATGGAAGTGCAAAGCCAGCAGCACATTGCAATATCCAGCTATATCTTCAAGCACTAAGAATTATATTCCAGTTTTATTTTGATTCATATTTGCCTGATTTACTTTCTTCACTTCTGTTTGTTCTGTGTCTTTTGCAGATACTGCATTCTTAAATCATTTTGTTGTTGCTATCCAGTCAAAAAGTCTCTTCCATCTCCTTGATTCGCTCATTTGCTTTGTTGAAATTATGTTATTAAGACTTATGCCTTCTGTACTCATTCATCCTTACCCCCTGCTGCAGTTTCCCTAAGTTGTTTAGCTTTTTTCCCTTGGTTAATTGAATAGGTAATCTTTTCTATTATAAATACAAACTCAAATTGCATAAATAAATTAAAAAATCAGCATCCACTTCTAAATTGTTTATTAGAGATTGACTTTTTTTTTGTCAGCTTGAAGGAGCCTGGGTCATTTGGAAAGAAGGAGTCTCAATTGAGCAAATGCTCCCACTGGATTGGGCTATGAGTAAGCCTGTGGGGTATTTTCTTGATTAATGATCAATACAGAGGGCCTAGCCCATAATGGGCAGGTGATCCCAGAGTGTATAACAAATCAGGCCAAGCAAGCAATGGGGAGCAAGCCAGAAAACAGCACTCCATGACTTCTGCTTCCAGGCTTCTGTTTTGAGTGGACTGTGATGGATTGTGATGGGGAAGTCTACACTGAAAAAAAACCCTTTTCTTCCCAGGTTGATTTTGGTGTTTTATGACATCAGTAGAACCACTAAGAAAAAAACAATTAAAAAAACAAATTTGCAAAGAAAATATAGAAAGAGAGATATGGAAAACCTACACTGAGCCATCTTTAATTGAATTAATATCAGAAAAATAGAATCGAGGGTTGTTCTTGTTTGCATTCTGTTGTTCTGAGAAAACACTGACCAAAACTTTAAGTAAGAAAGGGTTTGTTTGGTTTACAGGTTACAGTCCATCACTGAGGAAAGCTGGGATAAGAGCACAAGACCAGGTTTTGAAGGTAAGAACTGAATCAGAAACTATTGAGGAATGCTGTTTACTGGCTTGCCCGGCCTGTTTTCTTATAGAACCCAGGATTACCTACCCAGTGTGTTAGGCCCTCACACATTAGTCAAGAAAATGCCCCCCCCCATGCTGACAAGCCAATCTGGTATAGACAATTCTTCAGTTGAAGGTCCCTCTTCCCAGGTGACTCTAATTTGTGTCAAGTTGACAAATCTTAGTCAGCACAAAGGTGGAACACCGAGGATTGAAGATGTAATATGGTGGAATGGAAGAATTCACAAAGAATTACCTGTGAAGAACTTCCAGCACACAATGCTTTGTTGTGAGGTGTATAAATGAAGAACTAAAAGAAAAATGAAATTGCCCACAAATATACAGGAATAGCAAGTAAGCCTTATAATTTTATTAAAAATTAAAAATCATCATATGACAAAAGTATAAAATAAAAATTTTAGGAAACAGTTAATGCATATGTGTAGATTAATGAATATACATTGACTCTAATTTCAACAGAGAATTTACATTCTTTTCATAGCATAAGAAAAGTTAATAAAAAATTAACCATATATGAGGTTACAAAGGACGTGTGCATAAAATATGAACTCTAGGCTTTTAAAGTTATCACAATTAAAACCATAGAAATAAATAATATAGGATGGATAGAGTAAAATTAAACTTAGATCACATACAGTGAAATGCTAAAATCACTCATGCAGAAAATAACACACTGCCATGTGACTAGAAAGACACAGAAGGAGCTAAATAAAGACAAAAATATGTGTAATGGGCAACTAAAGTTCCTTGTTACTCTCTAGGAGATATAGGTAAATAATCAGGAAAATTCATCCTAATTACAGTTATTGGCTACAAAGTAAAAATGTAAGGTTCCCATGGAAAAGAATGTCAAAGCACGTCTATGAGGAACAGAAAATCTGTGCTTCTTTGACAAATTCTAAATAGTCCTTCAAAATGACAATAATGTAAATAAAGAGAAAACATAAGAATTGCTTTCAACAACTGGAATAAAAGTAGCCGAAATAATAGGTGAACTAATGATGAAACCTGTAATGTCAGTTATAACTTAATAAACCTGCATTAAACACAGAACATTACCAACAGCTAAATCCCACTACTAATGGAAACAACATAAAATGGATTCTCTTCTAAGACCATTTGAGCCCCTAGTGGATCTATTCGTGGCTCTTTTCAGTTTAGCTTATCCACTGCTAGTTCAGACTTGCCAGAGACAGATCTACTTGCCCCGCGGATTGTACCTGCTAAAGCTTCAAGAAACCCATAGTTTATACAAATCCTTCCAAGAATACAGAAAAGAAGAAAACTTCCCATTCAAACTCAATCAGGTTAGTATAATCTTGATATGAAAACCAGATAGTTGAAAGCCCAAGAAAATGAAACTATGAGTCAGTTATACTTTTTATTACAGTATTACAGGTATTCTAATAGATTATTATCATACTGACTCTAATATTATCATACTGAAATGCCAATGCGCTTCTTTGCTAAAGCGTCTCATAAAATGCAAGAGCAGTTCAATCTTTGACAGTTAATTTAGGCAATTAAATGGGTAGAACAAAGGGGAAATCCCTGTCATTTCTACTGAAATGGCAAAGGCAATGTGAGTAAAATTTAAAACTCTGTGTAAACATTCTCATTATGATTAAAAGAGTTCTTTTTCAATGTGATGGCAGTTATGTAGCAAAAGCCCCTGATAAGATGCTTCCATTGCTGAGACATTGCAAGGACGACACTGAAGTCAGATACAAGACAAAGATGTGCGCTATTACTGCTAATACTTATATAGTCCTAGCCTATAAGAAATAACATTTCAATTCCAGTTTTGTATAGAAAAAGATTGAAAGCAAGGACTTGAAGGAATATTTGTATATTCATGCTCATGAAAGAATTATTCATAATATAAAAAGGTAGACAAACTCAACCATATATTTTATTATTGGACAAAGAAAATATGGTATATACAATGAAATATTATTCAGCTTTCAAAATGAATGAAATTCCAAAACAGGCTACAAGACTGAACACATTATATGAAATGAGCCAAATACAAAAATTATTATATAATTTCAGGCATGAGATCTATAGGGTTATCAAATTCTAGAGACAGAAAGTAGAATGATGGCTGGAAACAGCCAGGTCCATGGTTTAGGCTGAGTGAATGTCCGATGAGCACTGAATTTCAGATGGAGATAGCTAGAGGTGAGTATCACACAGTGTGGGCGCATTAACGTCATGGAAGAGTGCACCTCAAGTTGACTACAATGCTAAACCAAGAAGGGAACTGTAAATACAAAAAGAAAGGGAATTCTCTGGACCACTGAAGACAAAGTGAACTCAGGTAGATTAGCTGGCACACTAAGAAAATCAGAAAGCACAGTAACATGATTGACACAAATGAGCTCATAACTTCTTACAGAAAAGGAGTCACTGATTCAAACCAGAAAGTTCCCTTTTCATTAGTATCAGAATATAACGTGCCCTAAATAGGTCTAGTAATGCAGTAAAATATTTTTATAAGAATACAACCTTCCCTTTTATATAGTGCAAAATTCATAGAAGACAATGAAAGGAAATCTAGGTACATTGAGCACTTCTGCATTTTAGATGGCTGACTTTCATAGTGGAGAGGTATGCCAGTGGAACCCATTTAGAAAATCTCTTGGATGTTTCCCCATGATCAAAAATAAAATTACCACATGATTCAGCATTCACACTGCTTGGCATGCATCTGAAGGTATTGAAGAGACTTCCCACATCAATTCCAGTGCTACTGAGAGCAACCAAGATACAGAAGCAATCAAGTGTCGTGACTGAACAGAAGATCATATAGAATATGTACACAGTATATACCACCCAGTCTTTCAACTAGGCAAGCCTGTGATCTGAAACAGTGTAGGTGGAACTGGAGGGCATTGTGGAAAAAGTAGGAAGGTGGGTATTTATAGCCAAATGCTGTACAATCTTCATATAGAATGTATAAAAGTCAATGTTGTAGAAACAGGAGGAAATAGTGAGGAGCTGCTGAGAATGGGGATGGGCAGGGGAAGATGGCACCTAAAGAATCCAAAGCTGAGGCTGGAGATCTAGGTCTGCTGGGGTGCTTGCCTAGCGTGAGTACTACCCTGGCTGTAGTCCTTGCCGCTGCTAAGGGACACAGAATTTCAGACTGGAAGAATTAGTTTAGTGATCTGTTGCACTCGGGGTGATCACCAGGCTCTTTTTTTTTTTTTTTTCTCGAGACAGGGTTTCTCTGTGGCTTTGTCCTGGAACTAGCTCTGTAGACCAGGCTGGTCTCGAACTCACAGAGATCCACCTGCCTCTGCCTCCTGAGTGCTGGGATTAAAGGCGTGCGCCATCATCACCTGGCGATTTAAACATTCTTAAAAAAATAACATGGTAGATACGTTAATCAACTTGACTGATTTGATGCAATGTATATATAGACCAGAACTTCATATCATTCTTTATAAATGTCAATCAAAAATAAATTTTAGGAAGCTTGTGGCAATATAGTTTGCTTCTAGATAAGATGAAATAAAAGTGAAAGAATAAAAGTCATTTGTTTTATCTCTCAAGAACTTAATTGTTTTAATATTAATCTGAAGATACAATATGCATGAGGTATTTTAAAATAAAAATTTGGTTAGACTTTTTATTTTCTGTAAATCAAAGTCTATGATGAGTTACAACTTATGTGTATTTCAGATAAGATGTTGAACAGTAGTTAAGGGAAAAGAAGCTAACTATGAAGGTTTGGGGAAAGAAATTAGGCCTGGACAGTGGAGGAAGCTAACCTGGAGCAGAATTTGATGGGGCTTAAAGTCCAGATGATGTCCTTAAGATTCTGTGCTGGTTAAAGTATTGCTGAGACGCTCATGAAAGAGAAGAAAGCTTGTTTGGATTTAATTCAGTTCCAACAGGTGGAAATATTCTGGGAAGCCCTGGAGGCCATAAGAGTTTGTTTCTGCTTGTTGACAAGGTGTGGTAGGTAAGTCACTCTAAAGGTGGGCAGTGTCATCTTGCTATTTAGAGCATCAAACATGAATCCAAACAGACTCATGGAACTCATAAACCCTTCATCTTAATAAATTGAATTTTCACTTATGATTTTAAAACTCCCATTGGCTTATTTTTAAAGGTAGGGTCATGCTATGGTTAGCCTAATGTGCTCTCCAACATATCCTCTTGCTTTAGCTTCTGAAAGCAAAAATTAAATACTGGATTTGCATGCATGGACCACCATGGTGTACCGACAATTCAACTTTGACACAGCAACATCGTGTCAGTCATTTTTCTTATCACTGTGGCAACAGCAGCTTAAGGAAGTATGGCTGTTGGTTCACAGTTCAAGGCTACAGTCTATGACTGTAGAATGAACAGAGGTAGGAGCACAGGCAGCTGCTCACATTGTGCCCACAGCCGCGAAGCAGAGAGACAGGAATGCCGGTGCTCAGCTTGTCTGCAATCCAGGACTCCAGATCATGAAATGATGCTGCCCACATTAAGGCTGTATGCTCCTCCTAAACTGATGGAAGAAACTTTCTCACAGACATGCCTAGAAGATTGTTCCCTGGGCAGTTCAAATTCTGTCGAGTTGATAACCAATATGAACCATCACAGACACAAGGGTAAGTACACTGGAATCTTACTATTAGATTATCATCACACTATAGTTCAAAAGATGTACTTATGTTCTTAAAATTTTTATTTTATTTGATGTGTATGCACGTGTGCACATGTGAAGGTCAGAGAAAATTTCAGGAGATGTTTTTCTCCTTCCATAGCTGGTCCTGGAATTGAACTTATGTTGTCAGTCTTGTGTATCAACTGCTTTTACCCACTAAGTCATTTTTGCTGGCCCAAGATAATGTCTTTTCCAATAAATATACTCTGGAAAACAATGACCCTCCACCTCCAAATTATACAAAAATATTTAATGGGGGTCCTTCCTAAATCATTGAACTTTCCACAGTCTAGGCAAAATGGTTCTAAATGGAAATATACAATAAAACCCTGTCTATCTTTGGAATAGAAAACAAAATAGAGAAAGATGGACTCTCGTAAATTTCAACAATTAGAAAAAGCTTTGATTACTAAGCATGTTGTTGTGGGAAGGCAAAGGATAAATATAAGAAAAAAGCCTTAAGCAACCATTTTTCCATGTGACAACATGCTTTAGAATGTGACAGAGGTAGTACTTTAAGCAGAATTGTATTGCACACCTTGCTATTCAAGATTGCACACAAGTTTTCTGTCAGCATGTTAATGTCAAAGAAATAGATGCCTTGTAGCAAATCCAGTTAGTTCACACAAATGAAGTTCAGATGGGCAGATGACCAACGTAAGCCCAAACCAGGACCAAAGAAAAATAACCAAATTTAAATTATTTGTGAAGATATAGAAGGATGAAACTATTTTATTAGCATATATTTGCACAAATAATGGGTTTTATTGTGACATTTTCATAATGAACATTGTTGCTCTGACCATATGTATATCTCTATTACATTCTTTTGTCCCCATTCCCTCTTAATGGCACCTCTTCTTTTCTAAAGTAGTTACCCTTTTGCTTTCATGATTTAAAAAATGTTTTTAATTAAACTTGTTCTCTGATAATCTCATACACATATACAGTGCACTTGGTTACTCTCGCCCCTACACTCTTTATCTTCCTCCCACCCCTGACACTCCACCCTCTGTCCTACAGGTCCTTTCCCCACATTCATGATTTTTGTTTTGTTTTGTGGTCAATTATTTTAATCAGTCATCTATGTGGCAATGGGTTTAGAACTATCCATTGGGGCTTGGAAGGCTCACCCATATGTACACAACAGAAGACAATGCCTGTCCTCACCCCAGAATCCCTCAGCAACTACTAGCTCAGCAGGGCAAAGCGTCCTATGATCCCCTTTCCAATCCACAATTTCCCCTGGACATGCCCCGTTTTGTGCAGGCAACGACAGCAGTTGTAAGACTGTGTTTGTAGTGTTGTGCCATTGTCGCCTTCTTTTTTTCTTCTGCTGTACTCTCTATGGTATTCCATGACTGTAGAGTGTGTAGTATAAATGTCCTATTTAGGGCTGAGAACGGTCATTCCTTCTCATCACCTCAAGCAGCCGTGAGTCTCAGATCTACCATATAGATCTCCGCATCTACCACTGTTCAGTGCAGAAGAGAAGTTTTGGTTAAGGCTGAGAGTTGCATTCATCTACAGCTACCAACGTAAATATTTAAAAATCTTCTTGGTACCATGTCAGTTGAGCAAAACAGCAGTAGTAATTCCCTCATAGTGCCTATGAGCTCCCCTGTCCTAGGTTTCTGAGGTATCTCCCACCTGGTAACACTGGAGGTTTGGTGTACTATGCAAAAGTTTTGATTTCATGCCATAAGAAATAAAGACAAACGAGCAACAATAATAAAAACTACTCCAGGGACAAGTGAGATGGCTCAGAGGGCAAAGGCAGCTGCCATCCTGGCTAATGACCTCAAGGTGACTCCCTGAAAGGAGATAACAGACTAACAGACTTCATGAGTTGTCCTCAGATTATCACACATGAGCAAGGGGTTCATGTATGTAAGCAAACCACACACACATACACACACAATAAATGTAAAAGGAATATTTTTTGAAAGTTTAAAAATACTATAGATTCTGCATATGAGAGAAAACAGGCACTATAGTCTTTTGGAATCTGGCTTAATTTATTAGATATGATGACCTCTCATTTCTTTTTTTTTCTGAGAATGATATCAATGCTTCAATATCTGTATACTACATTTTGTTTATTCATGCATTTGTTGGTGGGAACTGTTGTAAACAGTGTCTCAATAAACGTGCATGTACAACTGTTTCTGTTGCATGGTGACCAATTCCAGGAGGGATATAGCAGAATGATGTGCTTGAGAGAAGAGTTCAGGAAAATATAAATGATAAAAATGGTTGGTATTGTTGATGCTCAAGGTTAGCAAAACTTCTAAAGTTGTAATTTGAACTCTGCTGGGGAAAGGCTGCTTTCCTACACCTCTATGGGCGTGTCAATCAATGTTAATTAGAAGACAGTTTGGCAATATCTATTAAGATTAAAATTGCATACACCCTATTGTCAATGATTTCATTTCTAGATACACCCATAACAAACACATGTGTGAACAAGGAAAAATGAGAACAGTATTAGTAGAGCATTGTTTATAATTCTAAAAATAAATCTGAATGCCCACCAGGGGGTGAGTCACTATATAAAATTTGGTATAACCCTATCATAGATTTCTATAACCATTTGAAATGAATGAATTAACTTTATTCAGCAAAAACTATAATATGCAGAACATCCTTGTTTATTCAGTAAGACACTTTTGGATAGAAATGCACACAAAATGTTAAATATTTCTCTTTGTGCTTACATTTGTGTATAAAAATATCTGGTAGATACATGCAAAGAACCAAGTTTTGCCAGGCGGTGGTGGCACACACCTTTAACCCCAGCACTCAGAAGGCAAAGGCAGGCAGATCTCTGTGAGTTCGAGGCCAGCCTGGTGTACAGAATGATTTTAGGACAACCAGGGCTACACCAAGAAATCCTGTCTCACAAAACAAACAAACAAAGAACTAAGCTTGGCTTTACAGTGACCATCCCGTGGGCAGGAAGAGAAAGCTTAGTTATAGCTGAGATGGAATCAGAGGAAACTACCTTTATCCATAAATATTTTAGTTAAAAAAGAAGAATATATTTTTTCATTATTTCAAAACTAATTTAAAAGCATTTTTGGCTTGGTAGGTATTTGATTAAATAATTTATTATATGAATTAATAATGATGTGAGTAGTAATTGGTATATATTTTGTTAATATAAGTTAATTTGATATGAATTTATTTACACCAAGAAACTGGATCATTTTGCTAGACATACATGTTTATGTAATGTGCCTGTAATGAAATATAAGAAAACATATTAATATTATTTTAAAGGACAGGCTTTTGTGTTTTCCCCATAAATCTCAGCTTCTACTGAACCGACCTATTTCTCTTTGACTTTGTTTCCAAAAGACCTCCTTGAGTGATTAGAGGACGTGCCTTATTGTTTGACTCACAGAAGACTGCGACCCACTCTCCTAAAACTGAAAATGTAAAGACCCTGGTACTGTGTGATCAACTAATGTGTCCTCCTCTTGAGAGTGGTGCCCATGCAGTTCTGGAATAAGGAACTGGCAGAAAGAAGGTTTGGGCTGTCTAATACATGCTCTTAAACTCACTTTCAGTTGTAAAGTTCTATTCAAAGCAATTCGTGAAGTGTGTGTGTGTGTTTGTGTATGTGTGTGAAGCAATCTTTGAAACTTTTATATTGTTCCTCCCCTTTTCAAACATCTAAAACAAACACAAAACTAAAGCTGACTAATAATTCTCACAATCTGTAGACTAGCTAATTTCCAAAGTCAATACAATGATCAGTGGAGTAATCCATGTCCAGTCTTCTGCTCCCTCGGATCCAGCGCAGCATCTGCCTGGAGTCTAGAGTAGAGAAAGACAGGCCTGCAGTTTTCCAGCATTTTGGAAAACTGTGGTCAATTTTGAAGTAGTTAATAATTAGAGCTGTAAAGCTCTTTGAAATCTCAGAAAAGTAGTTGAAACAAAAATCAATGAGATAACTCTGTCCAAAACCAGGGCAGTGATAGGTATGTATGCAATATAAGTTTCCTGAAAACCTGCCTTGTCCTTTTCACATTTCTTTTCCCCACCTCACAAAGGAGTGGGTCCAGGCCCAGAGGGCCAAGTGAAAACCCAATAAATGACAAAGAATAAAGCACCCACTTGAAGGTGCCTACTAAGACTGGATATGGTCACGTTTCTGGAAATATGTTCTGGTGGCCCAAGTAGCGACCAAACTACTGCACGCTGCTTACTTTTCACTCTGACCCTCTTACAAGTTCAGTTCGGTTGATCACAAGGGACATCACACAATCGTAGATACCAGAGTTTTCTTCTACTAATCCAGACACCAATGAAATTGGCAAAAAAAAAAAAAAAAAAAAAAGTGAAACGTAGCTACTTTTCTCTCTAGCTTTTAGAAAATGTTTATCTTTGAATAAAAATAAGCTGTGCTAGCATGTAATGCATTTGTTCATATGAGACACAGTCTTGTCATGGAATTCAGGCTGGCATTGACCTCCGGACCCTTCTACTTCAGTCTTCCGAGTACCAGAAGGCACAGATGAACACTATAACACTCAGCTGATTTATTATAATTCCTAGAGGAATTAATGGTTTAGATTTTTCTCTTCTAATTGCTAATATGGAGAAAAAATAAAGCCCTCTGGGGTCAGAGTAATTCTTAAGTGCAAAGGGGATTTGTGACAGAAAATCCAAGAATTCTTTCTCTGAGGAAATAAATGCTTACTAAGTGGATAAAAATGTGGAAAAACTATGGTTTATTTTCATCCTGGAAATAG
This sequence comes from Alexandromys fortis, assembly GCF_014885135.2. Lineage (NCBI taxonomy): Eukaryota > Metazoa > Chordata > Mammalia > Rodentia > Cricetidae > Alexandromys > Alexandromys fortis. Next base: position 356,911 of record NW_026068187.1, read on the forward strand.
TTATCAGACTTCATTGTTAGGTTCTATGAAAAATGATTAATTTTCTTTTTTACTCAGTAATGTAGCTAGGTAATGTTCCTTGTAATCCTATCCTTCAGTTAGAAGGCAGACAAAAGCCAAGTCCCTATAAGAAAAATGATCCCATCTTTCTGGGTCTGAGTTGCCTCATTAAGGATTTTTTTTTCAGTTCCATCCATTTGCTTGCAAATTTCAAGATGCTGTTTTTTTTTTAAATATAATTTTTTTATTGAAAAAAAAAAGATTTCCGCCTCCTCCCCGCCTCCCATTTCCCTCCCCGTCTCCCTTTTCCCCGCTCCTCCCTCTCCTCTCCCCCTCCCCCCCACTCCTCTCCCCCTCCCTCTCCAGTCTGAGGGGCAGTCAGGGTTCCCTGCCCTGTGGAAAGTCCAAAGTCCTCCCCGCTCCATCTTGGTCTAGGAAGGTGGACATCCAAACTGGCTAGGCTCCCACAAAGCCAGAACATGAAGTAGGATCAAAACCCAGTGGCATTGTCCTTGGCTTCTCAGCAGCCCTCATTGTCCGCCATATTCAGAGAGTCCGGTTTTATCCCATGGTTTTTCAGTCGTAGTCCAGCTGGCCTTGGTGAGCTCACAATAGATCAGCCCCACTGTCTCCGTGGGTGGGTGCACCCCTCGTGGTCCTGACTTCTTTGCTCATATTTTCCCTCCTTCTGCTCCTCCTTGGGACATTGGGAGCTCAGTCCAGTGCTCCAGTGTGGGTCTCTGTCTCTATCTCCATCCATCTCCAGATGAAGGTTCTATGGTGATATGCAAGATATTAATCAGTATGGCTATAGGATAGGGTCATTTCAGGTTCTCTGTCCTCAGCTGCCCCAGGAACTACTCCATTGTATAAATGTACCACATTTTCTTTATCCATTCTTTAGTTGAGTGGCATCTAGTTGTTTCCAGATTCTGGCTATTATAAACAATGCTGCTAAGAACATAGTTGAGCAAATAAATGTCTTTGTGGTATGATTGTGTATCCTTCGGGTATATGCCCAGAACTGGTATTGAGGTAGATTGATTCCCAATTTTCTGAGAAACCACCATACTGATTTCCAAAGTGTCTGTACAAGTTTGCACTCCCACCTTGCCCTATAATCAGATTAGTGACTACCCTAATTGTTATCATAAATCTACATCTAGTAACTTATGGAAGCAGATGCAGTGATCCACAGCCAGGCACTGGGCTGAACTCTTGAAGCTTATTTGAAGAGAGAGAGGAGTGATCATATGAACAAGGAGGGTCAAGATCATGACAGGGAAAACCAGAGAGAGCGCTGACCCTAGCTAGTGGGAGCTCAGGATCTCTGGACTGACAGCTGTAGATCCTGCATGGAACTGAACTAAGCCCTCTGAATGTGACTGACAGTTATGTGGCTTGATCTGTTGGGGGGTTCCTGGTAGTGGGACCAGGACTTATCCTGGGTACATGAGCTGGCCTTTTGAAGCCCATTCCCTATGGTGGGATACCTTGCTCAGCCTTGATACAGGGGAGAGGGACTCGGTCCTACTTGGTATATACCAGACTTATTGACTCCCCAAGGGAGGCCTTACCTCTTCTGAGAAGTGGATGGGGAGTGGGATGAGGGGATATGGGTCACAGGAGAAGGGGAAGGAGGGGAACTGGGGCTAGTATGTAAAATTTTTTAAAAATTAAATAAAATGAAAGAACTGATCCATCACCAGAAATGTGGCTAGCTCTGTGAGACCACGACTCACAAAGTTAGGCCCATCTGGGCTTATTCAAATTATTATTATTATTATTACACACAAATGCTTGGCTTTCTTCCCACACTGGATCTTTCTGTATCCCTGTGCTTTGCTGTCGTTCGACTGCTATCAGCAAAATAATCTAAACTTGAAATACTTTAATAAGTTGGACTCCAGTTCCTTCTGCACCTTAGTTCTGTTTTCTTGAGAGGCAGTGCTTTCCCAGAGCCTCGGGGCAGAACTTAGAACAAGTTTCTTGTCTTGTTCCATGTTTCTTTCTTTATGGGAATGGTAACATGTGATTTGTTTTATATTTTAATTATATCTTATGCGGAAAATCCTCAAGCAATACATATAATTATAAAATACAATAAATCACCACTAATTACATATAAATAGTCAGTGTTAACATTTGAAAAATATTATTTATTTCTTTGAATGTATACAGCTGGATGAAAAATAAAAAAAATCATTCAAAATAGAGGAATTACTAATTTTGCAGTTTTAAATAAAAATTTGTTTTATAAAATATCTAAAGCTTTATTCATATTTAACTTGCTATAAAAGATAATAAAGTTAAAATAGATATTTCCTTGCTGTTGTTAATAATGTCTGTAATCCTTTATGAATAAAAGAAAATCAATAATAGTTACTTCATAGTAAATTAGTTTGAGAACTTAAATGATCCAATTTTAGACCTGATCAATTGACTCTGCTCAGTCAGTAGAGTGTGAGACTCTTAATCTCAGGGTTGTGGGTTCATGCCCCACATTGGGCATCAAATGCAGGTGAACTCATGAGAGCCTGTTTTGAGGGATATCAAAGATTTATTAGGATGTACTCTCAGATATACAACATGGTAATAGCTGCTGAGGTCTTCCATTCTGCCTGTGGGGTGAATAGAAGCAGCAGCCTAATCTCAGCCACCGCATGAGAGAGAGAGTGAGTGACTGCTCCCCTCTTTCCTTTAAAGGGGTCATGTCGGCAGAGCAGAAGCACGCCCTCTGTCGGGTCATGGGCCAGGCGAAGTGAATACCCACTGCAACAGTGAGGGTTGAAGATATGAGGCTTATACTTTCCCCCTCTGCATCACCTAGTCCCCCATTCATTATATTATATTATATTATATTATATTATATTATATTATATTATATTATATTATGAATATATTATATATTATGAATAAATATATTGTGTGTTTTAATAAAATTTTATATCCTGAATTTAAAATTCAACCTTTTAATCATATCTTTTCCACTTCTGAATTTATTTATTTTGATAAATGTGTGTATTGTCTGATTAGTATTGGGAAGTATATTCTAGTTAAATTTAAAAGTAGTATTATCAGTAATTCAATTTGGTTATTTGGGATATTTTTCTTTTCAGAAAATGGTAAACTCTAGGAATTAGCAATGAGAACACTGTATTTAGATGTTTCCAAAATAAAAAGACAGTTGTTGATTTTTGTATGTGCACTGGTGACTATCTCACGTTCTTTTCTGAGGACTACTTCTCTAGATCACTGTGGAAAAATGAAATAAAAATTTAACAAAATATCCCATCATATGCTAAATTACATGCAAATTCAGGTATTCCAATGCAAGTCCAAATACTCCTAGTTTAATGTTACCATATCAGGACAAATTTGCGATGGGGATTGGGAAATTTTTGAGTAGGCAAATCAACTAAGCCATAAATTTACGCTAATCTAGTAAACTGAAAACACAAGTGATACTTGCCTTGCGTCATAACTGCAAATATATACAAAACATAGTGTGGGTTGGTTCTGGCGAATGTTTCTGTCAAGCAGAAATGTAACCTCAGCTGATCTTAAGGCATCAGATAGCGTGTGATTATGTGATTAGGTGATTTCCAACAAGAGCTCTGTCAGAGGTAAATGAGGAACCACAGAGCAACCAAGGATTTTTGCTTCTGCATTTTATCATATCTTTGTTCTACCCTTTCCTGATCCAAAACATTTTTCTTATTCAAATTATTTAAAAAATTGTTATGCATCAGATTTTTTTCCTTAACGAAAGAAAAATATGCGCAAAACAAAAATAACTTGATCAGTCAAGGAGAAACCTATAAAATCAATGTTTCAAAGGTCTCCTATTTGTCCAGAAGAATTTTGAAATCTTGGATAATTCACCTCATTTAGATTTGGAATTAATAATGGACATGTTTATCTACGATTTAGGATAAAGTAGGCTTGTTTCAATTGTATCACATGTTCTTAGGAACACCTTAGGAGGCTGTAGGGGAAGGTGAGGATTTGGGAAAGAGATTGTAGATTACACATGACTTCCTACTGATTGAGTGAACACAGCTTTGGTGTTGAGGAGACAGTCAAGTGTGGTAAAAACTCAGTATCTAATCCAAAGTGTGACTGCAACTACTCTCATCTGGTCCAGTGTGTCTGTATGTTCTAAATTCTCTTAAATGATTTGTTTAAGTTAATTCAGTCAACTTATTTCATTAATTGACCAATTTTATTTATTCTTATAGGAATTCATTGATATAAAGATGAATTCATTCATTCAAGTCAAAAATATAGCTTATCAACTTAGATACCTTCTTTTCTTTCCATTACTATGTACCATATCATCTTAAATCTTTTTAAAATACATGTCCAACATCCTGCCTCTCACCATGCCTTTCCATTAACCCCTGTAATTTTCCACCCAGACTCTGTGGTAGTCTATAAATTGCCTTCACAAATCATTCTTGTCCTTCTGCCATGAATTTTTAAAGTGAAAATATGATCATGTGACATCAAAAATCTACCTGACAATTGTTCATTGTTCATAACAGCTTAAGTTCTTAGCCAGGCTTATATGTAAAGCTCACTGTGACCCAATCCTGGCATAGTGCTCTGACAACTCCTGCGTTGCTGCCATGTAACTTATAAATTCTATTTTCATGGTCCTTTCTGTTACTGTGAGATTCCTTCCTTTAGGAAGCTATGTACACTTTCAGAAGTTCTTAGAGCTGTGGGACATGTAAGCTTGGACTGGTCATTTCTAGAGACCAACTGTAAATGTCACTTCTTGATATTTTTTAAATCCCATTTCTTCACATTAGTCAAGATTAGCTTGGATCACCTTACAGTGAAGTCTGTTCCTTTAGTGTTGTTATTATAGTGTTCACTGCAGCGTTCATATATTTTTTTTTTTTTTTTTTTTTTGCATTTTGGTCTCCTGGCTATATGTCAACTCTGAAAGGACAAAGACAGTGTCTTTCTCAAATTTGTAGCTTCAATACCACGGATAATGTCTGTCAATTAAGTTGTTATTATCTTCTTCCCAATGAATAGATGAGGGAATGAATGACCCTAATGTCACATTGACAACACCCACATTATCTAGATCATCTGGATTCTGTCATCAAAGCAATCAGTGAGAGATTGCTGATCAGCCTAGCCCACATTCTTGGGTTCCTGGTTGAAGGAGAGTTGTAGAAACGAGGACTTTGTCACACATAGGTGGAGCTCAACCACCTGTTCTTTCAGGCTTGGCTAGCTAACCTGACAAAACTTGTCAGGAATGTTTTAGTGAGAATGAAGCAAGGATTTAGAAGGAAACTAACAGTAAAGCTATTGGAAATCAAGGTTATTGGTTATCCTCCTAATCCCCAAATATTCAAATCTAGAATTTGTGTGGTGCATAAGCTTTGTATAACCTCTGAAATTACATCAATTAGAAGTAATTTCATGTTGTCATACATTCTTTTTTTTCTTTTTTTAAATTTATTTCTTTATTAATTAATTAAAGATTTCTGTCTCTTCCCCACCACCGCCTCCCCTTTCCCTCCCCCTCCCCCCATCAAGTCCCCCTCCCTCGTCAGCCCAAAGAGCAATCAGGGTTCTCTGCCCTGTGGGAAGTCCAAGGACCACCCTCCTCCATCCAGGTCTCGTAAGGTGAGCATCCAAACTGCCTAGGCTCCCACAAAACCAATAGGTACAGTAGGATCAAAAACCCATTGCCATTGTTCTTGAGGTCTCAGTAGTCCTCATTGTCCGCTATGTTCAGTGAGACCGGTTTTAACCCAGGCTTTTTCAGACCGAGGCCAGCTGGCCTTGGTGAGTTCCCGATAGAACATCCCCATTGTCTCAGTGTGTGGGTGCCCCCCTCGCGGTCCTGAGTTCCTTGCTCGTGCTCTCTCTCCTGGTGCTCCTGATTTGGACCTTGAGATTTCAGTCCGGTGCTCCAATGTGGGTCTCTGTCTCTGTCTCCTTTCATCGCCTGATGAAGGTTAATGTTCAGGAGGATGCCTATATGTTTTTCTTTGGGTTCTCCTTATTTAGCTTCTCTAAGAACCCGAATTATAGGCTCAATGTCCTTTATTTATGGCTAGAAACCAAATATGAGTGAGTATATCCCATGTTCTTCTTTTTGGGTCTGGCTTACCTCACTCAGGATAGTGTTTTCTATTTCCATCCATTTAAATGCTACTTGGTGTAAATTAATTTGAATGAGATGTGATTTTGTTTATTGGTTGATTGGTTCTTAACATATCCATGCACCTTAGCAATACAACAGACAAGATTAGAGCTGACAAAAATCTTATCTTGAGAATTAGAGGAAGAAGGGTTGAACTACTGTCTTTTTAAAGCTATTTTGACAGAAAGGAAAGAGTGTTACTGATAAATGAGGTATGTAAAATATTTTAACATTTTACAATGTAAAACTCTACCAGATGTCTGTCTGTCTGTCTGTCTGTCTGTATCTATCTATCTATCTATCTATCTATCTATCTATCTATCTATCATCTATCTATTTATTATTTACATACTAACTTACTTATTGTATTTATGTGTTTTAAAGGTAGACATGTAAACTGATGCATAGGGGAAAGAAGGTAAGAAAAACCAACAATTGAATTATGCTCTCTGGGTGTTAAACTCCTGTGTTAAATAGTGTGATGATGTAGAAGACATCTGGGCTTCTGAGTAACTAGGGTGTGTGGCTTTAGATTTCCACTTTGTGCTTATGTGGATCAAATTTTAATAGTTATGATTCTTAGTTTTGTCTATAGAATATGCACCATATTTGACACGTAAGGTTATTTTAGAGAAAGTGCCTGAAATAGTGAATAGGCGTTGAGCACATTTTGCTTTTGTTTCATCCATAGTGGAATAAATAACATGAATATTGAATGTTTTGCCTCAGTCCTAATACTTATGTCTGTGTATCAAGACCTGACTTCAGTTATTCCTTATGATTATTAAGGAATATATTAATATATTATTATCATTCCTTATATTATTAAGATGTTATCCTATAAATAGTCAGTGTAGCCAGAGACACATTGGAGTGGTTTGGAAACAGAAGGTGATTCCCCCATTCACCCTTGCCTTGATATTTTATTTGTAGGTGGAAAGATATGGGGTTTTGTCTGGTACAATTACAGTGAGTAGATTTTCTGTATCTTCAGGAAGTATCCCAGCTCCTACCCAGATGCTATAATGAGGTAAGCACTCTGAGATGTGGGAACAACAAAATGGATTTCTTCTTTGATTCTGTCATTCCACACAGGAAAAGTCATTGTCATATCAAATGTCACCGCTAGGCTTAAGGCTTAGAACCGTGGGTTTATCTAGGCTGTCACTGATAATCTGTTTCCAGCATGGACGCTTAGATTACATTGATTACATTGTAGCCATGGTTTTGGCTTTATTTTCCTCCCAAACAACTTTGAAGGGTTCCCTACTTCCCTTTGCATCACCTTTCTGTGTCCCATGCTTTAAGGCTGTCTTGTAACTTCTTTTGTGGTTCCTAACACCTTACTCTTTCTCTCTTCCAGATAATGTCTGTCATTTGTTCCCCTTTTCGATTATATAGAACCCAAATATGAAGCTTCTAGAACATGACTTACCCCAGGATTTCTTTAACTTTTGACTCAATGTCTTTCCTTTGTTGTAATAATAACCTTTCAACATTTAGTGCACCCTGACCTTTACAGAGACAGAAAAAAGTTAAGTGCCTTCGACTCCCAAAGCAGTAGGCTTTGCTGCTGTCTTCTGAAGATAGCTCATGGGAGTTGCCCAACATCGTAAGCTGGGAAGAAAGAAGCTCCGTGGTACCATTGTGTTATGCAGATTCCAGGTCTCCTGTTGGCTTAGACTGCACTTCTGTGTGGTGCCAGTGGTCTTTTCTGAATATCATTCCTTCCTCTTTTCCTCCCTTCCCCTCCTCCCTTCCTTCCTCTCTGAATTTCTAGCTCTGCTTTCTGCAGATACACTATGTGTTTCCAGAATAATTTGGGGATTTTTTTTCTAGTTCTATGAAGAGCATCATTGTTGTTTTTATGGGAGATAGCATTGAGTCTATATATTATATTGAATAATATAAATACTTTAATAATCTCAATTATCCCAATTCATGAATATTAGATATATTTTCACATTTTTATTTTTCATAATTTTCTTTTATATTTTTAAATTTTTTCTTGTTTAGTTTTGAGGCTGCATTTTAATCACAGCATATCCCTTCACTTTGCTCCCTCCAAACCCTTCCGCATACCTCTCCCTATTCTCTTTCAAACTCATGGCCTCTTTTTAAATATAAACTGTTATTACATGCATATATGTTTTCATATACATATATATTCTTAAGTATAATCTGTTAAGTTTATATAATGTTACGTTTATGTGTGTTTTCAGGGCTGGTCGTTTGGCACTGGACAAACATTTGGAATTCTCTTTCCTAGGAAAGACCACCTTCCCACTCCTGTGTTCCTAAGCTGCTTGTCGTTCTCTGTGTAGGGCTGAAGCCTCTTGGGCTTTCTCGCATCCAGTTTGGCATGTTCATTGTCATCCTTCTTGTCAGCTCCTATAAAGGCAGTAAGTTGGTGAGACTTTACAGGTACAGTTTTGATGTTGCTAGGAGACACAGTCTCACAGCAAAGTCCCTCATCCTCTGACTCTGCCAATCTTCCTGCTTCCTTTTCGACAAGGTCCTGTGACCTTTACATGGTGGAGTGTTTTGTGATGCAAAGAGCTCTGCATACTGATCAGTTGTGGTTTTCTGTGGTTGTCTCTGTCTGTTGCAAAGAGCAGATTACTTGATGGAGTGTGAGGACTACATTTACCTGTGGGTATAAGGATATCTTTAACTTTAATTTTTTGATAATTTCATACATGAGTGTAATGTATTTTGATTGTATTACCCTTCCTTCCCTCCTCTTAGGTTTGCCCCTAAATTTCCTAGTGAAATTCATGGGCTATAATTTTTTAACTATTATTGTTATGTATATTATATATTTAATATATTAGTTGTTGCCTGTCTGAACAGAGATGTTAAGCTGTCTGTTATTTTAATTTGAGGTATTTCATTTTGTTAATTAATTTTATTCATAGGTATGTTTTGGGTTTCTTAGTAAAACTTACTGGTGTATAGAAAACCTAATAATCTTTGTATCCTAAACTTACAAATTACTGAATCAATCAATTCTAACAGTCTCTTGGTGAAGTCTAGGTTTGTCCAGTATGTAGAGTCTCACTATCTACAAACAGTGATCATGTGACTGCCCGCCTTCCTATTCATATCCCTTTTGTTTTTTTAAAAATGTTTACTTTACTTCACTTTCCCCCTTCTACATGACTTCACTTTTGTTTCAGTTAGTCATACACAGTCCTTTAAGTCTACTTTTACATTTTACTTTTAATTGCAATTTTTGTACAATATATTTTGATCATCTTTCCCCTTTCCCAATTCTTCCCAGATTCCCCACTTCCTTATCCACCCAACTCAGTATCATCTCTCTCTCTTTTGGAAAAGGAAGAAACAAAAATGAAAGCAAAACAAGAATCAAAACCAGAAAAATAACAAATAAAAGGATACAGTCAAAAGACAAATAAAAATGTCCAAACAAATAAAAATAAAATAAGTGCACAAAAATACCATCGAGTTCATTTCCTGTTGGCCAACCACTCCTAGACTTGAGGCCTGTCTTGGAGTCTAGTTGATAGACTGAGTGACACTCCATTGGAGAAATCAGATTTTCCCTTTATCAGTGATTATCAGTTCCAGATAGTGTCTTGGTTTATAGGCGGCTTGATCTGTGCAGGTCTTACGTGTGCTGCTTCAGTCTCTGTGAATTCATGTGTACACCAGCCAAGTTGTATATGAAGACACTGTTTCTCTGGAGTCATTTACCACTCACGCTCTTCCTGCTTCCTTATATACAGAGATCCCTGAGCCTTGAGGGGAGGGATTTGACTCAATTTAGGACTGAGGGATCCATAGTCTCTCCCTCTCTGCACATTGTCCAGTTGTGAGTCTCTGGATTAGTGGCCATATACTGCAAGATGCTTCGTTTATGTGGGTTGAGTGAGGCAGTGATCTAAGTAGCATTATGTCATTAGGAGCAAGTTTACTGCTATGTTCTTTTAGCAGAATAATAGGATTAAGTTTTCCCTTAGTTCTAAAACCTATTTAGTCTTCATCCAGTCAATCTCAATATTTTACCAGTGTCAGGTATGGGTTCCATCTCATAAATGGTCCTTAAATCCAATCAAAGAAGTGATTGAGTCACAACTACATTAGTTTGTCTTGCAGGCATTTTAGTTGTAGGTCATAGTCTAAAGCGAGTGATTTTGATGCCTACCTTTCTCCTCTGGCTGTGTGTAGAGAAACTTGCAGGAGCATGAACACTATAATGGTGCTTCTAGTTAGGCACCTACTCAACTTTTCCATTCAATCAGGTTTTTCATGTTTAATGAGATATTTAAGTGTTGTCTTCAGCAATTGGACCTGATCATCAGATTGTAGTGAGCAACCGATGGCCTTGACAATAGCTGTGATGTTTGGGGAGCCTCAGTGAGCCCTTTTGGCCAATGGCTCAACAAACTGTAAACTATTGCCAGCACTGGAGGTTTTACTTGGTGGATTAATATGCCTAGTTGGAGCAATGTCTCCTCCATTATTTGGTGACTTCATTTATATTTCTTTCATATATGTATACATTTAGCTAACATCCATAGATCTGTGGGATCTGGGTTACCTCAGGATGATTATTTTTCTAGCCCCATCCATTTGTCTGCAAATTTCGTTTTTTGTTTTTGTTCTTTTGTGTGTGTGTGTGTTTTGAGACAGGGTTTCTCTGTAGCTTTGGAGCCTGTCCTGGCACTAGCTCTTGTAGACCAGGCTGGCCTCAAACTCATAGAGATCTGCCTGCCTTTGCCTCCTGAGTTCTGGGATTAAAGGTGTGTGCCACCACTTCCTGGCACAAATTTCATTTTTTAAACCCCTGAATAATATTCCTTTGTGTAAATGTATATATTTTCACTATACATTCATTAGTTGATGGACATTTAGGCTATTTCTAGCTTTTAGCTATCATGAATAGAGCAGGAGTGAACATGGATGAACAAGCATCTCTGTAGTAAGATGTCAAATCTTCAGGTATATGCCCAAGAGTTGTATAGCAGTATCTTTTTTGTTGTTTTTTATTGAGAAAAGGAAAAATAAAGTTTCCGCCTCCTCCCAGCCTCCCATTTCCCTCCCCCCACCCTTCTCCCCCTCCCCCCACTCCTCTCCCCCTCCCCCCACTCCTCTCCCCCTCCCTCTCCAATCCAAAGAGCAGTCAGGGTTCCCTGCCCTGTGGAAAGTCCAAGGTCCTCCCC
>NW_026068187.1:376131-424258 GCF_014885135.2 Alexandromys fortis
TCTTCCTGTTTCCCCAAGTTCCCCCAATCCTCCCCTTCTCACTTTTCTCTCCCCATCCCCCCTTATCCCCAACCCACCCCACCCCCAATAATTTTTTTTAATTTATTTATTATGTATACAGTGTTCTGCCTACATGCATACCTGCACCCAGGAAGAGGGCACCAGATCTCATTATAGATGGTTGTGAGCCACCATGTGGTTGCTGGGAATTGAACTCAGGACCTCAGGCAGAGCAGTCAGTGCTCTTAACCTCTGAGCCATCTCTCCAGCCCCTTGTATACCAGTATCTTGAGGTAGATCAATTCCCAGTGTCCTGAAGAACTAGTACACTGATTTCCATAGTGGCAGCACCAGTTTTCATGTTCACTCCATGGAGAACCTACCCTCTCTGAGGAGTGGATGGGGGGGTGGCATGGGGAGGAAGGTGGAAGGAGTGGGAACTGGAATGGATATGTAAAATTAGGAAAGGTTGTTTTTTTAAAAAAATAAATTAGTTGAAAAAATAATTCCATAGCTAATTTCTTCATGGATTTTATCATGAAGAATTTTGTATTTTTTTAATGTTTGTTCTTCATTCATTGGAATGATCAGATAGCCTTTTATATTTCATTATGTTTGTGTGTTATGTTACACTATAAATTGTGTGGATTTTAGTTTATTATCTAAGTAAAACTCTGTGAGTGTTGTGAAATAGGTAAGAATGCCCACATCCATAGTGGTATAGTTTGCTAGTAATCTTGCTCTTACCCTGCAAATGTTACAACCTACATGTGACTGCAGAATACCCCTTCCCCGGAGTAGTGGAGCTATGGGTGGTGGATGCCAGAACCTGTGGTTTCTCACTATGTTTCTGTCCCAGATCTATAATTCTTACAATGGTCCACTCTCACTTCCTAGTTCCAGTATTCACCCATGGCCATTCATCTTAGAATATAGCTACATCCATAGTCATTGTTGCATGTAGAGCAAAGGGCCTTTGTTTGACCCAGCTGCCTGGCTAGCTTACACCCGGAATAATCACACAGAAACTGTATTCATTTAAATACTGCCTGGCCCATTAGATCTAACTTTTTATTGGCTAATTCTTACATCTTAACTTAACCCATTTCTATTAATCTGTGTATTGCTATGTGACTGTGGCTTACCAGCAAAATTCTAATCAGTATTCATCTCAGGCAGGAGATCCATGATGTCTGCCATTCTGCCCTTCTTCCCAGCATTCAGTTCTTTCTATTCCACCTACCTAAATTCTGTCCTATCAACTAGGCCAAGGCAGTTTTCTTTTATTCATTAGTCAATGAAAGCAACACACAGACAGAAGGAACTCCTACCCCAGTGGTTTATCCTTACAGAAGAGGGTATGGCATGGTGCCCTCTTCCTCTATTCTGAAATGTCAGGGTTAGTGGTTTATATGCTCACCCAGGAATTTCTCTTTAGTTTGAATTCCACTAGGAAGGTCAAGAAAAACAGTTTAAATTAGAGACAAAGAGGAGTAGAATGTAAAATTCTATTTAGAAATTGTTACTCTTTTACTAAATGTGCTTTGGTTGGCCTTTTCTTTGAACTGCAAACTTGGTAAAAAAAAATTAAAGCTCTTAACTAGTTTTGACATTCTGGAAATTATCATTGAAACAACAGTTGTAGTAAACTTTATGCTGAAGTTAATATATTATATATATTTTTCTGTTCCCTCTTTTCTTTACAGTTCATAACAAATTCATGAGTTTTTTTCCTTTTAGTCAAGAACATATTAATACTTTTATTCTATAGGAAATGTCGGGGTTCCTTAATTTTCACTGGCATGGATATTTCCATTCATGTATTTGATAGAGGAAGTCTATAACACATAAATCTCATTCCCATAGCTTGGATTATATTAGGAAACGGCCATTTGGAATTATATGTATTCTTTTCTGTGTTGATAATAATAAATAAAATAATTTCCAGTCAATTCAACATAAAGTCTTTCTGTAAATGATTTTAACAGTAATTGAACAGAGGAGGGGATTAGATGTGGTTGATATTTTTCCTTCTTTTGACTCTGCATTGTTAGCATCTGAGTATTTACTTCTACTAGTTGCACAGAGGTAAAGGAAAATGTACATCTGATCCCTTGGCAGGGAATTATGTTTGTAGAGATAAAAAAGAGAAACTATATTCAGATGAAAAGTTTATTATCAAATTCCAATTCAATACAATGTTTTGATTCTTCTGTCTAGGAAATCATGACAATAAATTTAATAGTAATACAGAGCTCCAGAGGTAACATAAAAGATAAAAATATTCTCAATCTCCACCCAGGAAACAATCAAATTCTTAGTTCAGGATATTGAGTGTGTTAGAATATTACTAGAAAATTGTGACTCCTAAACTACATCCTGTGCTTCCTGGATAAGTTTTTAATCAAAAATTAAAACAACATGTGGAAAACCCCAATGGTTTTCTCATAGAACTTCTAAATATTCATCTTGATTTCCCCAACCAAAACCATACATCTTTAATCTTGTACCTCTGAATATAGTTCCAATACATTTTAATTTACTATCTTCTGTCCAAGAAGCACAGTGTCTATGGAGTCCTACAAAAAGATCTTTCACCAAAACAACATTACAATAGTAATACAGTTAATATGAAAGGATATACCACCTACTGGCAAAATAAGGAACCATATTAAATGTGTGATTGTCTTCCTATGCATCTACTTTCTTCTTTGGTTTAATTCTTATCTTGGTTTATCATATTTCTTACACTCTTCTCAATAAAAATAGTGGTATTTTTGTTCTTGGACATATGTGTATAGTGGAGTGTTGCTATCTATGTAGGCAGAAGCTGAATTCATCTCCCCCTTTTCATGGTAACCTCTGGATTCAGAGTCTCTTGTCTCCTTGTCATCTACATATTGACTATATATTCTGATATTCCCTGATGAATCTGATCCTGGCTCCTGTCCTTGTCTCCCCTCACCCGATGTGGTTACACATGGTAAATAGTTACACTCTTCAGTTCCCATACAGGATAGGCTCTGAAGAGAGCTGTTGAGAGAAGATCTTTGGTTTCTATTTCTACTGTCACTTGATAGCTGGTAGCTATCATTTGATTGGCCATGGTTATATACTTGACTTTTATTAGTGCTGAATCCAGATTGATTTCCAATTGAACTGGATTCCGAATTGTCCTGAAATAATATATATTGACTATGGCCAAAAACAGATTGGTCAACTGGCTGGTTTTGAGTAGTTTCTTGTTTTCCTTTCAGACTGTATCTGTACTTAAAATCACAGTCATTCAAATGCTCAGGTGTTACTCCAAAATGGCCAAGACTAGAGACTAGAGTTCCACTTGTACTGGATCCAATCAGATTGTAGTGATCAACTGGCTGCCCATGATCTGTATCTGATTCTCTATATTTTAACACCAGCTCTCCCATTCCTTCATTTGCTTTGGATCCTACATGGTGAGAAAGAGAGAAAGACTGTCCATATCTTGACACTTGTGTGTGTGTAGTTCTATGTGATGACCTCAAAGGACTAGAATTGCGACTGCTAGTTCTGCTGCCTTCAGAAGGTCCATATCCCGATTGTCCATAGTCATAATCTTCACGACCATAGCTGCCATGTCTCCAACGTTGACTAGAACTATATTGGTTGCCAGTACTATGTGACCTATAATGCCTTGTATCAGACTGGACATGTGCGTTGCTTGATTGTTTGCTTAGACCATCCCTTGACTGCCAGTGAGTACTATGTGTTGCAGTACGACTATAACCCAACTCTCCATGTTGTGATTTAGGGTCTCTATGGGACTGAAGCCCAACATGGCCCTTAGTGGATCCTGAGTATCTCCTTGATGCTACTGAGTGCTCCTCATGCTCACTGGAATCACTGTGAACAGGTGACTCCCTAGGACTTCTCCCAAACCGTGACTCTGAGGATTCAGCATGGCCAGACTGAGGCTGTGTACTACTGTCCCCAGATTGCCTTTGAGGACCCCTTTGGCTTCTGTGGACTGTGCCATGCTGAAGTCCACCATGACCCTTAGTGGATCCTGAGTATCTCCTAGAAACTACTGTGTGTTCCTCCCCTTCACTGGACTCAGAGTGAACAGGTGTCCCTCCTGCACCTTTTGTAGCTCCTGAATGTGAGGTCACCTCATGCCCAGACTGAGCCTGTCTACTGCTGTCCCTAGATTGCCTTTGAGGACCTCCCTGGCTTTCATGACCTGGTGACCCCCATTCTCCATGCTGGTGACCACCATGACCCCAAGAAGATTCTGAATGTCTCCTTGAAACTACTGAGTGTTCCTCACCTTCACTGGACTCAGGGTGAACAGGTGTCCCTCTTGGACCTTTTGTAGCTCCTGAATGTGAGTGTTGCACATGTCCAGACTGAGAGTGTCTACTGCTGTCCCTAGATTGTCGATGAGAACCTCCCTGGCTTCCATGAGTTGCTGACCCTGACTCTTCATGCTGATGTCCACCATGACCTTGAGGAGATCCTGAATGTCTCCTTGAAACTACTGTGTGTTGTTCACTGTCACTGGACTCTGGGTGAACAGGTGCCCCTCTGGGTCTTCTCTGAGAGCCACCATGTGCTGGCTGCTCATGCCCAGACTGAGACTGTCTACTGCTGTCCCTAGATTGTCTCTGAGGACTTTCCTGTCTCTCATGAGCTGCAGTCCCAGACTCTCTATTCTGATGTCCACCATGTCCCTGAGGAGATCCTGACTGTCTCCTAGAAACTACTGTGTGTTCCTCACTTTCACTGGACTCGGGGTGAACTGGTGCCCCTCTTGGACTTCTTGAAGGCCCTGAATGTGAGGGCTGCACATGTCCTGACTGAGACTGTCTACTGCTGTCCCTAGATTGTCTTTGAGGACCTCCCTGGCTTCCATGACCTGCTGACCCTGACTCTCCATGCTGGTGACCACCATGACCCTGAGAAGATTCTGCATGTCTCTTAGACACTTCTGAGTGTTCCTCACCTTCACTGGACTCGGGGTGAACTGGTGCCCCTCTGGGTCTTCTCTGAGAGCCACCATGTGATGGCTGCTCATGCCCAGACTGAGACTGTCTACTGCTTTCTCTAGATTGTAGTTGAGGACCTCCCTGACTTCCATGACCTGCTGACTCTGATTCTCCATGCTGATGTCTACCACGACCCTGAGAAGATTCTGAGTGTCTCCTAGAAACAACTGAGTGTTCCTCACCTTCACTGGACTCAGGGTGAACTGGTGTCCTTCTTGGACTTCTTGAAGGACCTGAATGTGAGGGCTGCTGATGCCCAGACTGAGACTGTCTACTGCTGTCCCTAGATTGTCTCTGAGGACTTTCCTGTCTCTCATGAGCTGCAGTCCCAGACTCTCTATTCTGATGTCCACCATGTCCCTGAGGAGATCCTGATTGTCTCCTAGAAACTACTGTGTGTTCCTCACTTTCACTGGACTCGGGGTGAACTGGTGCCCCTCTTGGTCTTCTTGAAGGCCCTGAATGTGAGGGCTGCTCATGCCCAGACTGAGACACTCTACTGCTGTCCCTAGATTGTCTCTGAGGACTTTCCTGTCTCTCATGAGCTGCAGTCCCAGACTCTCCCTGCTGATGTCCACCATGTCCCTGAGGAGATCCAGAATGTCTTCTTGAAACTACTGTGTGTTCCTCACTTTCACTGGATTCACTGTGGACAGGTGTCCTTCTGGGTCTTCTTGAAGGCCCTGAATTTGAGGGCTGTTCTTGTCTAGACTGAGGTTGTCTACTGCTGTCCCCTGACTGTCTTTTAGGTGTTTCCTGTCTTCCATGACCTTTGGAGCTTGACTCTCCATGGTGAACTTCCTCATGTCCATATTTTTCCTGACCTGAGCCAAATGACTTATTAGAGCCAGACCCATGTCTCCCATATCCAGAAGACTTACTTGGGCCAGACCCATATGGAGATGACTGACCGTGTCCATACCCTTGCTGCCCAACACCAGATGACTGTCCTGAATGAGACCTGTTCTGCCAAGAACTAGATGAGTGACTTGAACCAGATTTATGTTCTCCATACCCAGATGACTCACCTGGGCCAGACTCATACTGCCCAGCACTCGATGACTGACCTGAACTATGCCCATGCCTTCTATAACCCGTTGACTGACCTGAGTGAGACCCATGCTGCCCAGAGCTAGATGACTGACCCGAGTGAGACCCATGCTGCCCAGAGCTAGATGACTGACCTGAACCAGACTCTTGTCTCCCATAACCAGATGACTGACTTGGACCAGATCCATGTTTCCAAGTGTTAGATGACTGACCAGATCCAGATCCCTGTCCCCCATAGCCAGATGACTGACCTGGGCCAGACTCATGCTGCCCAGAACTAGATAACTGACCAGAACCAGACCTTTGGTCACTGCAACCAGACAACTGACCTGAACCAGATGCATGCTGCCCATGTTGACCACAACCTGAGGATTGACCTGATGCCGTACCATGCTGGCCACAGCAAGACTGTCCTGATCCATGCCCATGTTGTTTAAAGCCAGAGGACTGTCTTGAATTTGTTCCATGTTGTTCACAGCAGGATGGCTGCCCTGAACCAGACCCATGATGACCACATTTGGAATGTTCATTTGAACAACACCCCTTCTGATGAGAGCTTGAAGAGTGTCCACAGGAACTGCTTCCGTGCTGACCATAACCAGAATTTTGGGTTGCTCCAGATCCACAGCATGACGAATGATGTGAGCTCGTGCTCTGCTGTCTTCCACAGTGCTCTGCATGACCACATCCATACCCTCTCTGACTAGAAGACTGGCTGCAGGATCTAGGTTCAGTTTGACAACATCTAGACGACTGACCTCCAGAGACACATCCATAGCCTTGTCCTCCACTAGTTCCTGATTGACATCGTGACTGGGTAGAGCAAGACTGACTTCCTTGCCTCCCAGATGTACTTGCCTGACAAGAACTTGAAGCACTTTGTGGTCTGCAACATCCACTAGAATTGCTGTGACCACATGCATGACTTTGTGTTTTGCTGTTTTCTGAACTTGCAGAGCTAGGCTCAAGCTTTTGTTCTCCACCCTTTCTTGACTGAGTAGAATTTGGTTCATGTTTGCTCTTCTCCAGTCCATGTGACAATCCACTATGACCTTTCCTTCCCTGACTGTTTAACCTAGATCCAGATTCATATTCTTCCCCAGCTTCTCTAGAGGACCTACCATGTGACTTGTTTCTTTTTTCTTCTAGCTCTTCAGAGCTGGAACCATGTCTCTCTTTGTTACTGCTCCAAGATTGACCAGAGCTAGACCCATGGTATTTTCTCCTGGGTTCCTCTGAGCTGGATAATTCACTGTGCCTTTCCAACCTCCTGGAGTTGGACCTACGTCGAGGTTTTGCAGTTCCCCACGAGCTCCCAGAACTGTGTCCATGCTCCTCTCCCTCACTCCAACTTGAATGTCTGAAACCTGATTTCCGTCTTGGTATCTCTTCTTCCTCTTCTGTTTCACTTTCTTCCTTTCGATTTTGATGACCATGCCTAGGCTTCTTTGACCCTGAAGCTTTACAGTATTCTTTTCCAAGAACCTTGTTGCAGGCCATAGCCAATTTGAACACCATCAGAAGAAACTCGGTGAAGTCTAGTCTTCGGTCATGATCTCGATCCAGCATATGCATGATGACATCTACTTTATCTGGATCATCTGGATTCTGAATATGAGAGACACACCAAGGATAACTTGGTTAGCCCAGCTTCATTTTCAACTAAAATAACCCAGCAGCACCTTGTATATATATTGTGTTATATAATTTTAATCTTCTGAGTATTACTTTAGGTTAGTAAGACCTAGAATATATGAAAAGTTAATGGAAAAGACTATTGTGATCTGTGGAAGAAGATGAAATTGTTCCTTGTTTGCTAAAATAATCAATTAGTTAATTTCTTAGCACTATATTATTTATTTGCTTGGAATGGGAAGCCTGAGTACATGAGAAAGTTGGATTCTTTAAGGTGGAAGGGCACAGGAATATATTGAAGAAACATTTGTCTTTAAAATAAATATGCTGATTCAATAGATTTACGATGTCCTGGCTCAAAAGAATATTACTTGAGTTTTCTCAAAATCAGCTGGGGCTGTGCACTTTCCACCAAGTTTGGTCCTAGAACATGTACAGACCCCAACAGCCTTCAGACTTGACACGTACCTTCAGAATTGGACGAAACTCTTTCTCCAGAAGTTCCTTTAGCTCATCCTTGCTCAGTGTGCCACATTCTCCATCTTGCTTGGTGTATTTGTAGAATATATCAATGACGGTGACAACACTTCTTAAGAGGTCTGTCATCTTTTTCCCCCAAGGTTAAATGAACCTACAGAGAGAGAAGGAAACATAGATAAAGAAAGAGACATAGAGAACTAATTTTCTTTTCCTTTATTTTAATTTATGAACAGGTCTTATTTTAATATAATGCAGTGGTTTTCAACCTTTCTAATGCTGAGATCCTTTAGTATAGTTCCTCGTGTTGTAGTAACCCTCAAATATGCTTATTTTCATTGCTACTTCATATCTGTAATTTTGTTACTATTTTGAATCATAGTGTAAATATTTGTAGGATATCCTATGTGTGACCTCTGTGAAAGGGTCGTGACCTATGGGCTGAGAACTGCTGACAAAGTAATTTTTCAAACATCTTTTCTTTCATCAACCTCAACTGTAAGTATGGCTCAGGATTTTTGTCGCACCAATCAACACAATGAAAACTTGGGATGATCTCAGGTCTCCACAATATTTATCTTATGAATATATTCTTTTTATGATATTTCTTTGAGTATTTTTGTGTCCTGGGTATTACTCTGGGCTTCCAAAACTCCCAATACAACAGAGACACCACAGCCCCAGTCTGTCTAATCTCTTCTGTTTTCTCCTACCCTTTTCTCTTCCTCTCCTTGCCTCTCCTTGCCTATTCTTTTATTTTCTCTTTCTTTTGTTTTTTTTTTTTTGTTTCTTTCCTGGCATGAGTGTGAAACATTCATGTTTTTGCATGAGTGTGTATGCACATTTGTGTTTGAGGACAGATGGGCATATATTTGCACAAATCATCATTCACATTGTTTATATCTTTTCTGTATATGTGAGTGAATTCATGTGTGTGTGTGTGTGTGTGTGTGTGTGTGTGTGTGTGTTTGTATGTGTTCATGACAACAGGCACACAGGTACCACAGTTCATGCGTGGAGATCAGAGGACAACCTCAGGTGTTGCTCATCACTTTCCACATTGCTTGAGTCATGGTTTCCTTTTTGTGTGTTGTTCATCACTGTGTTGCTGGACTAGCTATGGAACACTGGGATTTCCCATGTGCACTACTGTGCCCAGCTTTATGCGGGATCTGGGCATTTGAGTTTGGGTCTCCACACTTGTATCATAAGTTCTTTAGACACTGAGCCATTTTCCCAGCCCTCCACCTTATATTCGAGACAAGGTCTCTCAATGAATCTGGAGCTCATTGATTTGGTTGGATTGCCTAGCAAATGAGTTCTACAGAGCCACCTGTTTCTGTCCTTTTGTCAGCACTGGCTACCCTACCTTTCCATAGGGGCTCTGTGTCTGAACGCAGGTCTTTGTGCTCGTATGACAGGCGCTTTACTTGTTCAGAGCTCGGACTCTTTTTTTTCTTTTCTTTTTTCCCCTTTCCTTTCCCTTTCTTCTGTCCCTTTTTTCAGTCCTTTTTTTTTTTCTTTTTGAATCAGGATCTCATGTAGCTCATTCTGGTCTCAAAAAGTTGCTTTGTAGCCAAGCTTGGCAATTGACTCCTAATCTCCCTTGCTTCCACCATTCCCGGCTGGGGCAAAAGTAACAGATACCTTAACATTTAAATCCCTTTTGTTCATCAGAAAGCAAACTAGACCCCAAAATACCATGAAGAATTGAAAATGGGCAAAGTGTGTCAATAATATCTTGGTACTGTAGATCCTATAGTTATAATGGCCCTTAGAACAGAAACTATCGAAACATCAACCCTCACATAAACACCAAGTAAACACATTTCCTTCCAAATGTTGCCAATTCAGGTAAGAAGTTGAAAGTGGAGAACTAGATCTCAACACTCTCCAAACCAAAAGTGAACCACAAACAAACTACACCATAATACCAGTCGCTTTCACATGCCGCAGAAAGATGGTGTGTGGTTAAATTAGGGAGAATATGAAATGGCCGAAAACAGTGGTTCTCAATCTTCCCAGAGTTGTAACTTTAATACAGTTCCGCATGTTGTGGTGACCTCCAACCACAACATTATTTTTGTTGCTACTCCATAACTATAATTTTGCTGTTGTTATGGATCATAATGTAAATATCTGATATGCAGGATATCTGATATGAGACTCCCATGAGAAGGTTGTTCGACCCCCAAAGGGATCAAGACCCATAGATTGAGAACCTCTGGCCTAGACAAAGACAGACTTCTACTGGATTTATTCTCCTCAATAAAGACATTGATTTCTAAAGACTCAAGTATAAACTAAATTAACTAAACAGACAGCAAACCAAAAATAAAAGAAACAACAACAAAAGGAAAAGTAGCAAAATATAGTACTGTCTATGCCCGAGCTCAGACTTGGCTCACAATATCTGGCCCAAGAGCACCAAGTACCATACATTTAAATTCTTCTCACCTGATTCACCAAAGGAACAAATAGGATAAGGCCTGATGCAGCTTGCAGGGTGTTGATAGTTGGGGACAGTGACCCTTATATAGCTTGGGTGCTGTCTTCTGTGGGATGGGCTGATTCATTTCTAATCAAATGTAACTCCACCCCTTGCATGTTTATCTTCCTTCTTCACATTCTTGCCTGTAGGATGATTGCAGAGAGGGTGATAATGGCCCCACCTTCCACAGTAGAGATATGCTCTGGGATGCTCTCTTGTAGGGTCGCACACAGTGAAATGCAGAGCCTTTGCTAGAGAAGATTAATTTGTGCAATTGGTTTTCTTTATCTAGTGTTCAAAGAAGATAGTGGAGTAAAAATACTTGGCAGGAGCACAGTGAAGTTTTTTTTAATTGAAAATAAACCCAGGCCAACAAGCTTGTCCAATTCATGACTATTGCAATAACATTACGCTACCCTTTTTCTGAGAATTTACTGTATTCAGACACTGTGTTGACTGCATCTCTCTGTGTTGTCACATAATATTTGCATGTGTATGTTTTTCACACACTTCAAATGAAGACATAGGTTTAAAAACATTCAAAGTCATAGCTATATGATGGAAAAAAAACAAGATTTAAACATTTAACTCTTATTGTGCTGTTGCTGTAACCATTATGTTAGTTTACCCTTATTATATAGCCATTATGCAAAAATGAATTTGAGGTTTATACCATCTATATACCATTTTAAGAATGCCAGGTCTACTGAAATGCAACTAATATGAAAGGCTAATGTATGAGATGCTGCAAGCCATGAAAAGAAGATCTCTTCTCTGATGATGTGTAGGCTATCTGCCTATCTAAGTTTAGGGTACATAAATAAAGGTAATGTTTTTAGAAAATGAATTTCGAGTAAGACTTCTTCCAGTGCCCTACTATACACTGGCAGTCTGGCATCTTTAGGCCTAGTGTCTTGGGAAAGTGTATGTACATACCGCATATCATGTGTGTTTAAGGGCAACAAAATAACCCAAAAACTGTATTAGGCATGGTGAATCACCTCGTCTGTACTCGCCACCAGGCAATGGTGACACCATTAATTGATTACTGTCTTCTGTTTTGACTACTTTTCTATTTTATTTCTCATGTAAACTTGTAAGGTGAATGCTATTGTCACCCCTTTACAGATCATGTAATGAAAGGATAAATAAAATTTAAACCGTGCTAGAATCATGGCAGTATCAGAAGCAAAAGTTACTCACTCTACTGGATGCTTAAGCGTGGCCTTTAGTTGCCGATTCACCAAGTCTGGGGTCTGTCATCTCCTGCCTGGGTCCTCCTTTGGTAACAATTATCATCCAGACAGTCCCTAGAGCTTGGCAACCACATAGAAAGAATACCTGTTCACAGTCATGCTAATGAATTTGCTCCTGAAAGACTCCACTGCTCCTATAGCCATGGGACTCCTAAACTAATACGGCCACAGAAAGTTAGGTTTTCCCCCTGGATATTATAGTCCTTCTCGGTCATATGACTCTTTTAAAATTGTGTTTCTTTTTGTAAAAGTGACTGTGTCAGGAAGATTTTGGGGCCTCACATCCATACTGGATTAAGCATTTAAAGCCAGCCTTGCACTGAATTCCAGCATTCATCTAGAACTGGGAGTCTTTCATAGCCTGTCTCTCGGATCTTCTCCAGTTCATTGTCCTGTATCCTTTGTGTTCAGTCTCTCTTCCTTGTCTTACTTTCTTAGCATGAAATTATAATCTCTGTAGTCAGAAAACTGGAGTTCAGCTTTCAGCTCCACCTCTTACTAGCTGTGTTCCTTGAGTAACTAAAAGTTCTCTTGGCTTCTGCTTCCCAACTTAAAGCACTTACTTGCTCACTGATGGGGGTGACATGTGGCCTACAGTAACTACCTAGTTAGCTACACAAGATCATTTGGTTTAAGTATTTCATGCCATCCAATGCATTTTATACACAAGAATTGATTTTTAAAAATGAGGTAGAGGTCAGTAATAGGACCTGAAAAAGCCTTTTTCAAAAGCATTGTACAGAAGGTAAGTCCTGACTTTTAAACATATAACAATCTATTGAGATATACCCTTGGGCAGTCTCCATGAACTTCCCACTGCTTAAGTTCCCTTTATTGATAACCACCAAATGTTACTACTGTCTGGTTATGAGTGGACATGTCAGGCCATCAGAGCAACAATCTGGAACAAGCATTGTTCCTACCCAACAAGGACCTAAGTGCCTTCTGACAAGGAACAAATTTCTGGTAGTTTTGGGCATAAAGGTGGCTGTGGTGATATCTGCAGAGACTCTTGCTTACCAAACTTCAAAAAGTTCTAGTCTGAGGAAGCAGAAGAGTGGGGCCCCAAGCAGGGCAGTCTCCGGCATGCTTTCCTCTGTACCTGGGCCTTCTTCCTCCCCATTTTCTCATCACCCTCTGCTTACCCATCCATATCCACCCTGCTCTGGGTTGTCAGGGGCCATTTGGTGAAGCTCATGTGCCATTGGCCACTGCATACACACCTTAAACTATTAAAACAAACTTTGCATGTGTGGAAGCCCCAGTTTTTAGTTTTAATTTGTTCCCACATGCAATCCTTCCTATGGGGTGGCTTTATTAAAATTGAAGTCAACTTTTTTTTGTCATGTTGTCATGTTCAAATTGAGATCTTGCTATAGGACCCAAGTGAGAATTACCTTATCATGAGAACCAAACTTTCCCCGTCACTATGATCCTCAGCACTACTCAGTGAATTCAATCGAGCACTGAGCCTGAGACTTCTTCCAGGTCCATTAAATGAATTAACTGTCTCTTCTCTGCGAGCAGTTTAAAGATTTGTTCTTGGAGCTTATAATGATAGACTGGGTGAGGTTGAAACATTGATTTTTACATCAAGACACTTTTGTATTAGATCTTAACATATACTATCAGTAAAATTTGGGAACGCCTCTAAATCTGAGTGTTTGCACATTTAGGACGTGGAGATAATTATACAACTCTAACACTCAGATAATGCTTAGAATATAGCAGGAATTCAATGTATTTTCTTTTCTTCTTCCTGCCAAGTTTAATCTTACAAATGAGTGGAGTTGTTGGTTCCTAGAGATGATTCTTAACTTTGGTCTCTTCTTCGGGCCTGTCTGGGTAAAATCAGACATGAGCATTTGGAATTCGGCTTTCAAAGACACTAAAAAATGTCATGATGAAAAGTCAGTCCACCATGAAAATGGGAACTACTTGTTACATAGTCTAAGGATGTAATTCACTCCCAGAGTCCTCTTTTAGTTTTCCACATGAGGATGGCTATCTGGAGTTCCATGCACCAGTGCAGTAGAATCTCGTGGAGAAGCCCACAAACATACCCAGGCTTCAGGAATGCAGCATGGGGTTTCTGAAACTTGCTTAGTGCAGGTTTAAGTCGCATACCTTATCTGGAAGCTTCGGGTGCTCACTGCAGTTGACAGAGCTGCACATCCCTAGGTGAGGTCTCAGAAGTTCTGATAGTCCCTGCAGCTGCAAAAACCACTAGCCTGTGGCAGCAGCACAGAGCTAAATTGCTTCAGGATAGATTTGGAAACTTATGAAAGTCAAACCTGACTGAAAGAGACAGAGTCAAATTCGTGGAGATACTCTAGACTTCGCTAGGTGAGCGAGGAGCTTTATTTTGGCATGTTGAAAGGAATTGCTATTGAGTAAAGCTGTTGATATTTGTTGTTTGTTTAAACAGTTCAGAGCCACTGCAGTCTACGTGAAGTCACTGCAAGTTGTATGTGCTGAAATGTTGGAGCATTCCAAATATTGTATTTTTAAAAATGTCACTTGGTGGGGAAAATATTGGTCTTTTAATTATGAATGTTATTTTGGGGACCTTTGTAAGCATTTGGTACTGGGTTTGTAAGTAAAAAAAAATCAAATTAATATTTATTATTACTTTGGGGTATGACAATGCACCGTTTAAGAAATTAATTGTGTTTTTTTAGCCTAATATAAATAAGTAATCTACCCACTCACTCATACCTTCTCTCTGGCTAATTAAGCCGAGAGCTGAAGTCTTCTCTGACTGCTCAGCTTCAGTCGCCTCTGAATATCCAGACTCTAAGAGGTAGGACAACGTGGGTGCGGGCAAAGCTCATCTTCACTGTCTCATTTTTCACCCAGTGAGACTTTTCTTCCTTTGTGATTCGTGTCTTGGAAGAGGGACACTAGGTCGCTAATTTAGAAAGATAATTGCAAAACTCAGACAGAGTGATTAATTTGTATAACTATGATGAGGTGACTAATGCCCCAGGGATTCCCTGTGCTCCCTAATCCAACTGCCCCACCTCACATCCCCAGCTTTGTTCGAGTGACTTCAGTAGCTGCAGAATCCCTGGCCTAGGGAGACTGATACTGAACTTGTAAGATGGTAGAAGTGATGTTTACCCATCCCTGGGGTGGACCTGCCCTGACAGGGAGCAGTCCACACGGAGGGAGAAGGTGGGCCAATAGGAACAGTTTTGTGCCTAGGTGCCCACCAGGCCCACCCTCACACCAGCTTCCTGAATCTGCTCCAACTAGAAGACTTGACTGCAGATATGGTATAGAACTCTTAAATTTGTGATTCTTGAGTTCTGACTAAGGAACCAAAATAAATTCCATTACAAAGTGGTTAAATCCAGTGGATAAGTGCATTTACATTGAAATCTGTCAGAGTTGGGAAGCCTATCTTACCCTTTTATTAGCTGGGTAGACTTAGGTTTGTGAATGTTTGACATTTTATCATTGTGTTATTTTAAAGCCTAAAAGTTGAAAGTGTTTAAAACAAAAAAAGGTAGTTAAAGTACTAGAGAAATTACAATTTTAACTCAAAATTTAAAAGTGCTGTTTTTTATAAGTTTTATTAAAATAATTATTTTCTTTATTTTAGTGATAATATTGTTATCATAAAAAGTATTGTTACCAGTTTTATTTTGAGAGCTAAAAATCATATGATGGGGGTTAACCTTCATCTTACAACATCAATTATTGTTAAAAAAATAAAGCAACTCTTATAACTGGTCGGCTTCAAGGTAGACTGTATTTCCGGCTTTCTTGACTGATGAGCCTGATATTAAAGATTACTTTTATGCCAGTAATTTTTTATAACATTTGTAATGGCTATGGAAATGATTAAAACTCTCCCCCAAAAGGAGATAGACTCCTCAGAGCAGAAGCACTTATTTTGTGGGTACAAGCTAGAAGCAGATCCCTGAATTTGTGATACAAAGAATCTATCTTTCTCTTCCACCTGGTCTGTACTGACTCACTGGAGCAGGTGGATATGGGGTGACTTATCCTGCCTCTCTAATCTTACATAGGTTGGAGCTCTGCCCCCTGAAAGCTCCTTCTGGCAGGTGGTGATCATTGCCCCTCATCCTCTCCATGAAAGGGTACCCGTCAAATCTTAAAATCAGGGTTTCATCTGTGGCTTTCTACATAAAAAAATTATATATTTTCTCTTCAAAAAAAAAAAAAAAAAAAAAAAAAAAAAAAAAAAGCCAGATACTCAGTAGCCTCTAATGGACCATAGATTTCTAGGTGTCTGCTTTCTTCCTCCTGCTTTTCTACCCCATAGGGTTTAGACAACTAAACAGTGTTAAGCAGGTCAGATTAGTCTAAGTGCCAGGGAGACATTTTCTGACTAAGGGCTGGGTAGGATTGAATATTTTGCAACCTTTAAGTATTGTTCGATCTAAATATAAATCGACTTATCAAGCTTCACTGTTATTTCTCCTACAAGCTACTCGAGCTTGTCAGCCGGAGTGAGGCAAGCTGAGTCAGATACATACCAGCCAGGTTCAGACCCTGCCTCCTGTAGATCTGGTTCGCCTTTCTTCCACAACTCAGGATACTGGAACCTTGGGTTAACCATTTGTCAGGCAGGGTTCTCTGCTTTGAGATGACAGTGAAGGGAGGACCCTTTGGATGGTGATAGGTTCTGTTGCTCTTACACCAACAAACATAAATGTTGGCAGTTCTGATTCCCACCTCCATCCATTCCATTTCAGAGATGGCTAGTTGAAAAGAGAGTCCCATGCTTCAGTTATTATGCCTACGAAATTGTCACTAAAGGAAGACATGCATTGTATCATTGGAATAGACAAGGAAAAGACTTAAATGCATACCTATTGCTTATTTGGTAGGCATACTAAGAGAGTTAATTCATAGGATTATCTCTCTGATATAAAACACTATTGCCAGTAGCTGTGTCAGAGGAGCTGTGATCAGAAGTGGATTTTATGGACTAAAGGCTAGATTATAAAAAAGCTACTCTGGGTGCATCCAGGAGAGGCAGATCCGCTGGAGGATTGTCTTCAGAACGCCCCTTGCTTCTGTTGTGCTTCTTCTGTTTGTTGCTCACATGTTCCGGCTATGATTGGCATGGTGTAGTTGTTAAATGCAGGGATCCCACTGCATCTAGTATAGTGTGATTGTTTTTTGGGAAAATCCTGCTCCTCACCAGGCAGTTTACTCGCATCTCCTAATGAAGATGTCTTTTGTAAGAGCAATGGTGAATAGATAGGTCTATGATTTTAAGTGCACTTTTTGAGTCACCGAAGGGAACCAGGTGGTTGAGACAGTTAGTGACGATGATGATTAGGAAAATAGCCTAGGTTGTTCCACCAACTACTCCAATAAAAGACACAAAAAAGACAAAATAGGCTAGAAGTTATCTTCCTTTTTGTTAGTTATGAGATTTACAGAAGATGAAAAATAAGAACAAGGAAATTTCATGAACTATAGACCCATGAATTCTGCCTGTGGAAGAACAGGCTGATGCTTAAAGAAAACAATTATGCTTACACCCTTTTTCCCACAGACACTAAAGACAACAATTAATAAATGGGACCTCCTGAAATTGAGAAGCTCTTTTAAGGCAAAGGACACAGTTAATAAGACAAAACGGCAGCCTACAGAATGGGAAAAGAACTGAAAATGGTCGAAAGACACTTAAGGAATTGCTCAGCATCCTTAGCCATCAGCAAATTAAAACAACTCTGAGATACCATCTTACACCTGTCATAATGGCTAAGATAAAAACACCAATGATAGCTTATGCTAGAGAGCATGTAGACTAAGGGGAACCCTCCTCTATTGCTGATAAGAGTGCAAACTTGTACAGCCACTTTGGACATTTACACAATGGAGTGCTACTCAGCTGTAAAAAACAATGAAATCTTGAAATTTGCATGCAAATGATGAACTATGAAAAAAAAAACTTTCCTGAGTGAGGTAACCCAGACCCAGAAAGACAAACATTGGATGTTCTCACTCATAAGTGGGTATTAGATGTAAAATAGAGGATGATGAGTCTATAGTCCACAAGCCCAGAGAAGCTACATAACAAGGACAACCCTAGCAGAAACATACATGGATCCCCCTAGGAAGGGGAATTAGACAAGATGTCCTGAGAAAGTTGGGAGTATATGTAGGGGGAGAAGAGAGGGCTGAAAGGGGGAAGGATGAGGAGAACATGAGGGAATGGGATGGTTGAGATGGGAGGATAGAGAAGGAGAGGAAGGAAAGGGATATCTTGATTGAGGGAGCCATTATGGGACTAGCAAGAAATCTGACACTTGAGAAATTCTCAATAATCCACAAGAACGACCCCAGATTAAGACCCTAAGCAATAGTGGAGAGGGTGCACGAACTGGCCTTGCCCTCTGATCAGATTAATGACTGCTTTAATTATCACCATAGAACTTTTTCACACAGCAAATGAAGGCAGCAGATGCAGAGATCCACAGTGAAGCACTGGGTCAAGCTTGCGGAGATCAGTCCAAGAGAGGGAGGAGCGATAATACAAGCAAAGGAGTCATGACCATGCTGGGAATACCCACAGAAACCGCTTACCTGAGCTAATGGGAGTTTACTGACTCAGGATGATTGTGGAGTAGCCTGTATAAGACCAAACTAGGCCCACTGAATGTGGGTGAGAGTTGTATAGCTTGGGCAGTCTGTAAGGACACTGGCAGTGGGTCTAGGATTTATCCCTACTGATTGAACTGGCAGTTTGAAACCCATTCTTTTTGGAGGGTTACC
Source organism: Alexandromys fortis (assembly GCF_014885135.2). Lineage (NCBI taxonomy): Eukaryota > Metazoa > Chordata > Mammalia > Rodentia > Cricetidae > Alexandromys > Alexandromys fortis. The sequence continues at coordinate 394,827 of NW_026068187.1, forward strand.
TTGCTCAACCTAGATATAATGGGGAGGACCTTGATCCCACCTCAGAATGATGTTGACTCCCCATGGGAAGCCTTAACCTCTATGAGAAATGGGTGAGGGTAAGGTGGAGAGAACAGAAGGAGGGGAGGGAGTGGGAATTGGGATAGGTATTAGAAAGGATTGTTTTTCAAAAAATAAATTTAATAATAAAAAAGTTTTTTAAAACATCAATTATGTTCCTATACCCAGAATTAAGCCCGAGTTCCTTGGTCATGTAATTTACAGAATTAATCACTGGTTTCAGTATGCACCTTGAAGAAACAAAGTTGTGAAAGCTAAATGAACCTATTGTTTGTAAAAGAAAACAGATGGTGAACTGACCATTCATTTAAAGTTCCTCTAGAGTAGAATTAAGAATAGAATTCTGTTACACTAAATGCACAAACAGCTGCCTGCCAGTTCAAAGGAACTGGCTAAAATATACTTAGCTTGCTTAAAACTTTGTTAATCAGTTATAAAAAAAATCATTGCTTTGGGGTGAAGATGTTATGGTGGGAAGATTAGTACAAAGAAAAATGTTTAACCACTTGTGGGATTCTAAGAAAAACATGTAACTTATGATCTTATTGGAAATTCTTATATAAAGATTTTAAGTTGGTTTTGGAAAATATGTAGCTTAAGGTTGTGAGTTAATCTTTTCTTGCATAAAAATCTTTGTGTTAGGAGGTATAAAAGGGATAGGATAAAAATAAGTTATCTAGGAGCAGAAAAGATGTAGAAAAAAAGATCAGGGAAGAAATAGAAGAAAAACATTAGGGGGATAGTAGGAGAGAAATTGGAAAAAAATGTAAAAGAAATACAACAGAAAAAGAACAGAGTAAGAGCAACAACCGGGAGAAAGAAAAATAAAATGAAGAATTAATGTTTGGCCCTCAGATAAAGTTCCCATGTATGTCTGTGCATCTGATCCAATAGTTCACCTGCCCACATCATCAGTGTCTCTGACCTCTGGAGACCCTGCTCTCGGCCGCACACTACTACAACTCAACATAGTGCAAAAAGCCCTGGCGCTGTAGACATCTGGTTTTCGTTTATCCCAGGCCGATAGTCAGCAAATGCTGTTGCTTTGGGCCATGTCCTTCAGGTTATGGTGAGAATTGGCATTCTTAGCCTTGCTGCTGCTCCATCTTTGTTCCACTCCATCATTCGGTGCTGGTACTATTGGACTTCTAACTGATTTGCTTGCTCCTGTTTTTATTCTCCAGAGTCACAGCACAGTGAGTGTCACAGTAGAACACACTGAAACAAGAGTGTAGGGAATGTCATTCCTCATTTAATGACATTGTTAGTGTCCACTGCCCTTCTCAAAATAAGTCACAGGCCTGACAGGGCCTAAACATCTCCGCTTTCATCTCTTGCTATTCCTGTTATTATCTTTCCTATGTCTACCTTGGGGACTAGGGACTTTCCCTTCTCAGCTTCCTGGCTCTGAAGTGCCATTTTTAGGTATTATTCTTTCTTTTCCTTTCTGTCTCTGCTTATTTACTGCATTCAGGATTTCTGGAGAGATGGAGTAACATGGATTAGATCAATTCTTAACTTTTGATAACTATTTTCCAAAAATAATGGGAAATTCCACAATAGTTTTCACTTCTTGAATGATAAGGAAGGTAAATGAAGTAAGAACTATGATTGCCCAACCTTAAAGCCTAGTACGATTTTTTGGCCAACAGGACAGTAGAAGAAGCCCAGGCAGGGTCAGTATATCAATAGGAGAGCACAATGATAAATATCACATGAACTGACAGAAACTGAAATAGTTACAGAGACCAAAAACCCTTTAATAGTTAATTAAAAAACCAATCTAGGACCTCCACAGGAGCAGGCCCAAGCCAGTGACCTCTGCCAGAGCAGGCCTGAGCCAGTGACCTCCACAGGAACAAAAGCAGGCACAAGGGAGTGATCACTGAAGGAGCAGGCCCAAGGCAGTGACTTCCACAGGAGCAGGCTTGAGCCAGTGACCACTGCCAAAGCAGGCCGAAATTAACACTCTCCACAGGAGCAGGTACAAGGGAGCCACCACTGAGGGAGCAGGCCAGGGGTAGAGACCTCTGCAGGACCGGGCCCAAGCCAGGGACACCTACAGGAACAGGCCTGAGCCAGTGACCTCCACCGGAGCAGGAGCAGGTACAAGGGAGCAACTGCCAAGGGAGCAGGCCCGAGCTAGAGACCACTGGAGGACCAGGCACAAGTAAGCAACCTTTGAGAGAGCAAGTCTGAGCCAGGGACATCTGTGGGAACAGGCCTAAGCCAGAGCAGGCCTGAACCAGCCACCACAACTGGAGCAGGCCCAAGGCAGTGACCTCCATAGGAGCAGACTTGAGCCAGGAACCTCTGCCAGAGCATGTCCAAGGCAACCACCTCCACAGAAGCAGGAACAAGGGAGCTTATGTGTAAGTACATAAGATATTTGTCTTTCTGGGTCTGGGTTACCTCACTCAATATGATGTTTTCTAGATCCATCCATTTGCCCACAAATTTCAAGATGCCATTTTTTTCTGCTGTGTAGTACTCCACTGTATAAATGTACCACATTTTCCTCATCCATTTTTTAGTCGAGGGACATTTAGGTTGTTTCCACATTCTGGATATGACAAACAATGTTGCTATGAACATAGTTGAGTACATGTCCTTTTGGTACAATTGAGCATCCTTTGGGTATATACCCCAAAGTGATATTGCTGGGTCCTGAGGTAGGTTATTTCCTAATTTTCTGAGAAATTGCCATACCAATATCTAAAGTGGTAGTACCAGTTTGTATTCCTACCAGCAATGGAGGAGAGTTGCCTTTACCCCACAAACTCTCCAGTATAAGTTGTCGTCAGTGTTTTTTATCTTGGCCATTCTTGCAGGTTAAGATGGACTCTCGGAGTTGTTTTGATTTGCATTTCTCTGATGGCTAAAGATGTTAAGCATTTCCTTAAAAGTGTCTTTTAGCCATTTTAGATTTCTCTGTTGAGAGTTCTCTGTTTAGGTCTATACTGATGTGGGAAGTCCTTCTGTATATCTGCTACTTTTATTGGTTAATGAATAAAGACACTGCTTTGAGCCTATAGTAGGGCAGAGCAGAGCTAGGCAGGGAAAACTAAACTGATTGCTAGGAGAAAGAAGGCAGAGTCAAGAGATGCCATGTAGCTGCCAGAGGGGCAAGACACGAGCTGCTATCTGGAACCTTGCTGGTAGGCCACAAGCCTTATGGTAAAATATAAAATAATGGAAATGGGTTAACCAAAGATATAAGAGCTAGCTAGCAATATGCTTAAGCTATCAGCCAAGCAGTGTTTAAATTAATATAGTTTCTGTATGATTATTTTGGGAATCTGAGCAGCCAGGAAATGAACAAGCAGCCTCCTACTACACTGTTCCCCATTCTTTATTGTATTATTTGTTCTTTGGATGACCAATTTCTTGAGTTCTTTGTATATTTTAGAGATCAGACCTCTGTCCAATGTGAGGTTGGTGAATATCTTTCCCCATTCTGTAGGCTTTTTATCTTGTTGACTGTCCTTTGCTTTACAGAAACTTTTCAGTTTGAGGAGGTCCCGTTTATTGTATTTTCTGTGCTTTTGAGTTGGACTTCCTCCCCATCTTCTATTCATATTATTCTTAGGTTTGGCCTTTTCATGGTGCCCCATATTTCCTGGATATTTTGTGTTAAGCTTTTGTTAGATTTAGCTTTTTTTTAAACTAATATTTATTTCCTCTATTGTTTCTTTATCACTTGAGTTTCTCTCTTCTATTGCTTGTATTCTGCTATTTATGCTTGCATTTGTGGTTTCTGGTCATTTTCTCATAATTTCCATTTCTATAGTTCCCTTGGTTTGTATTTTCTCCGAGCATTTGATGATTTCTTGGTAGGTCGAGGGGCTTAATCTAAACTATGAGCCCTGCCTCTGAAATCTTAGCTAGGACTCACCTCCTCCAGAGAGTCTTCCAAAAGGACTCCTCCAGATTCTGAGAGCCACTTTAGTCCAAGCATCTTTACAAGGTTACAGTCAAGACGTGCACCTAAATATCCTTTTACCAACTCAACAGTACTCAGCCGACTTGTTCCAACCCTTCGTTCTTCCCATCCTGCTTCCAGCAGGTAATCCCAATCATTTGTGATTCCACAGTTATCTCCTTTCTGGAAGATTCTGTATACCTCCCTTTTCCTGTAAATATGACTCTGCCCAAGTAAGCCTCTGTTGATGACTATAACTTAGAGCTGGGAATCTTGGCTTCAAGCCAGCTCTCAGACCGCCATGCAAATGGAAAAGCAAGAGACAGCCAATTCCAGGTAACAAAAGAAACAAAATGAATTTACAAAAGCAGAACCCCAGAAGATGAAGTCTGCAGCTGCCATGGAGAGTCTGAGAAGTCCTCACAGTGCTGGTAGCATAGAGACCGTGTGCTATGGGTGCTGAGCGTGGACTCTGAAGTCTGGCTGCTTGTATTTAATGCCCATGTTGGCCGCAACTTAGATATGATTGCTTTTTCTTGGTTTTCTTTAAGGGATTTGTTGATTTCTTCCAACTTTTTGTTTATCTTTTCCTCCATTTCCTTGAGGGAATTTTTTTTCTCTTTAAGGGCCTCAAATATCTTCTTAATGTTATTTTTTGGTCATTTTTCTCTGCTTCATCTACAGCGGGGTGTTCAAGTTTTACTGTTGTAGGGACACTAGTTTTTGTTGTTGTTGTGTTGCTCTTTGTGATGTTGAGTGCATTCTTACCTTGTATACTCATTTTTTCCTCTGATTGGTGTAACTGGGGCTATGTCTTTGGTGATCAGTCTACCAGGTGCCAGTGGATCCAAGGCTCAGATGGTTGTTCCATATGATGTAGTCAGGGCCATAGTTCTAGCTACTGCGGGTGTCATTCCGCATTCCTGGAGGTCACTCAGAGCTCCTTGGTGTAGCTCTGCAATTCCAGGAGTCCTTTAGGCCTGCTCGCATGGAGGTTGCTTGTTTGGAGCTGCTCCCACTGAGGTCACTGACTTGGACCTGCTCCCTTGAAGGTCACTGATTCACACTTGGTTCCACAGAGGTCTCTGGCTCAGGCCTGCTCTTTCAGCAGTGGCTCTCTTGTACCTGCTCCTGTGGAGGTTGCTGCTTTGGGCCTACTCTAGTAGAGGTCCCTGGCTCAGGCTTGTTTTCACAAGTGTCCCTGGCCTGATCCCAGTACCACTGAATTCTCTGGCTTGGGCCTGCTCCCTTAGGGGTCACTCCTTTGTACCTGCTCCTGTCGAGGTCGCTGCCTCAGGCCTGCTCCAGAGGAGGTCGCTGGCTTAGGCCTGCTTCAGAGGAGGTTGCTGTCTCAGGCCTGTTCCCATGAAGGTCCTTGGCTTGGTCCTAGTCCCGCAGAGATCTCTGGCTTGGGTTGTGCTCATTGACTTTTAAAGAAAAGTGTATCTACCTGATCCCTTGCATCCACCAGATCCTGTTCCTTAAATTCCTCATGCATCCTGCTGCCTCTGTGCTCCTAAGACTGAGCTGTTCCTGTGAGGACAGCATAAGGGTAAGAAAGATAAACTAACTCAAGCTAACCTTGTCTTGTAGGTTAGGTTTCAGCTCAGTTTCTCAAACCTTTTTCTTAAATTTTATTATTATTTATTTACTTATTAAAGATTTCTGTCTCCTCCCCGCCACTGCCTCCCATTTCCCTCCCCCAATCAATTCCCCCTTTCTCATCAGCCCGAAGAGCAGTCAGGGTTCCCTGCCCTGTGGGGGAGTCCAAGGACCTCCCACCTCCTTTCAGGTCTAGTAAGGTGAACATCCAAACAGCCTAGGCTCCCACAAAGGAAAGACTATGTAGTTTATATCTCTTTATATATTGCTTCAATGTATAGCTTATGTTAATTATCAAAAATTTATATTTATTTGATATTATTAAATAGTTACATACTTTAAAAAATATTATGGGAGTAACCAACCACTTTCTGTTTAGACTTATGTTGTCTTGCACAAGAAAACCCATTTTTAGCAGCATTGTTGGACCAGGAACCTGTGACTAGACAATTAATAGGCTCCAGGAGAAAACTTATTACTATTATTCTACTAAATTGATATATTTCAATCTACTTCTAATGACTTGTTATACCCATAGCTCAGTCATCTCTCAACCCTCATTAGGAAAGCTTCTGTTGCAGTAAGTAGTGATTAAGACAGAGACCCACAACTGACCACGGTGCAAAGAATGAGAGCCTATAGGATGCTCAGCTCTAAATAGATCATCTAAACTCCATCCTTTCCTTCCAAGGCCCAGGGACCACTGTGAAAGGAGGGCAGAAATGAGAATAAGAGCCAGATATGGTGATGAGAAAAGGAAGTGCTGTCCTCCAGGTACAGCAGGGCACACACAAATGAACCCACAGTGGTTCTGACATCGTGCATGAGCTTTGTGAAGGCTCCAACCAGATTCAATATCAATGTGGAGATGGGGTGGATATGAAGTGTCACCCTAGCCAGGGACTATTGGAAAAGGATGACTGATGGGAAGACGTGAGCCACTTCTAAGTGTCCCCACTTGTAGGTCAACTACAGTACAACAGAATACCTAAAACATTCAGAAGTATATGCCCCTCCCAAACTGGACAAACAAACACACAGGAGAGAGGACACAAAGTTTGGCATGGAAGGGACTGGATCCAGGAGAAGTTGGGGCAGTGGTAACTAGGACCAAAACATATTGCACAAAGTTGACAAATAACTAAAGGGGGAGATAGGGGTGTGTCAATAATGTATCCTTTCAGTCCAAGAAACTAGAAATAAAGGGAAGAAAATTGTAAACGTAAAAATGGAAGGACTAATAAAGATAACAGAATAATTCTTGAAAATAGAAAATAGTGGAGAAAAGAAATAAAACTGGAATTTGGTTCTTGGCAGAGATAAATAAAATTGAAAGACCAGTTAGACTTATTAGCAATAAAAGGAGATGACAAACTTCTAATATTAAGGATGCGAAAGAGGCATGATGTAGTCTATATACTTTAAAAAGATGACAAAGGGGAAATTAAAGATAACTTTATGCCAATAGTTTTCGCACACTAGGTAAAATGGATAAATTTCTTGAAAGATGCTAACTGTTAAAGGTTACTAAAAAAAGAAATGACATACACAACTCTGATTTGTCAATCCACAATAGAATCAATACAAAGAAATTACTAAGCTGAACAGCCTTGTGTCTATCAAATCAGTTAAATATATAATTAAAACATACAGTTTTAACAAATTGCCACAAAGAGACATTTAGACCCATAAGGCTTCATTGGTGAACACTGCCAAATATTTAGGGAAGGAAAATACAAATTAAACTCTTCCAGCATGAGTTGTCTCTATGTCTTAGTTTTAGCCATTCTGGCAGGTGTACGGTGGAATCTCAAAACACCTGGTACAAGGGAATCTACAAGGATGACCCCAGCTAAGACTTCCAGCAATAACGAATATGTAGCCTGAACTGGACATCTCCTGTGACCATATTGGTGCCAAGACCAACTGTCATTAGAGAGGCTTTATTCAGCAACTGATGGAAACAGATGCAGACCAACAGGCAAACATTAGGCGAAGTTCCAGAAGAGGAAGAGAAGGGATTGTAAGAACCAGAGGGGTAAAGGACGCCACAAGAAAACTCAAAATCAACTACCTGGATTCATGGGGGCTCACAGACACTGAACTGACAATCATGGAGTCTGCATAGAACTGACCTAGGCCCTCTACATATATGTTACAGTATATACCTTGGTCCTCTTATGGGACTCCTACAATGGGAGCAGGGGCTGTCTCCAACTCTTTTACTGGCTTTAGGGACCCTACTCCTCATACTGTGCCACATTGATCAGCTTTAATACATGGGGGTGGTGTTTATTCTTACTGCAACTTGGTATGTTAAAGTCTCATGCAACTCAGGCTGGCCTCAACTCACTGGGTAGCAAACGCTGGCCTTGAATTTCTGGCCATCCTATTCTACATCCTGAAGGCTAGGATTACAAGTGTGTGCTCTGTGGTGAGGTAACAAAATTCCTAAGGAAAGTGTATTAAATCCTATATAATAATGTATTTAGATGTGCTGTGTGTAATGATCAATTAGTTTATTTTTAGAATATTAGGATGGGTATACATTGCAAATCTATCAAGGTGCTTCATAATATTAAAAAACTAGTATAGATTAATGATGTAAAAGACTCATTGATTAAATTAAACATCCATGTGTGGTTTAAAAAGTTTTCTAGGCTAAAATGGAATAGAAAGTAACTTTTTCAACCTGAAAGCAGGCATCTACAACATTCCTGTAGCTGGTACCTTACTAAAAGATAAAAGGCTGTGAGTTTTGCCTTTCCAATTGAAAGCATGCATCTCCCTCGCCCATGGCCAGCATCCTCGTGGAGCTGGTAGCCAGTGTGGCAAGGCTATAAACTAGAAAATCATCATCACTGCTGTGAAAAATCCCAAAGACACTACCACACAAAAGCAATCAAAAAACCTCTTAGAACTAATAATAAGTGAGTTTATCTAAGCCCTGGGATATAAAATCAGCATCTAAAAGTCAACCATATTTCCAAGTACTATCAATAATTAAAATTTTAATTAATTTTTAAATTGTTTTTTATTTCTTTTATTTTTATTTATTTATTTTTAATGAATTTATTTATTTTATATCCTGGCTGCAGTTTCCCCTCCTTCTTCCTCTTCTCCCAGCCCCTCCCCCAAACCCAGTTTTTTGTTCCTACATCCCAATCCATTCCTTCTTCCTTTTTTTTTTTTTAAACAGGCAGGTCTCCAACAAGTATCAACAAAACATGGCATGCAAGTTGATGTCAATGTCTCATTTCCACATATGCACACTCTACATGCATGGGATTAAAGGCATGTGCCCCCATACCTGACTACTCTATTTCTTTTTTAAGGATTCTCTCTATATCCTTTTTTAAAAAAAAAAATAGAGTTTTTTAGTTTTTTTTTTTAAATCTGTCTTTACTGTCTGTCTTTTTCTGACCACATGAGTCCTAAATCTTCTAAGTAGCATGGCTGGGATTAAAGCAGTGGCTTTGGCAGCTGGCTCCACCCTGTTACTTTGCTTTCTGAGAGTCTAGCTTCATGTTGGAGGTACTGACAGAAGCCATGTTTATTGCCTCAACTCTGTAGAGTTTCAAGGTTCCTGTCACCATGAAAAAGTAAGTCTCTTGCTGTTCATTAACACCATTTAAGTGTTTGGTGCCAGACCCTCTTTAAAAAACTGCAAGGTTTTTACCGATAAAGATGAATTGGGAAGCCTCTCTTAAAGGGGCTGCACCTCTGCTCTCTGCCAGAAAACAGAGTCTATCTGGAAATATGTGGCTACCAAGAAGCTCCAGTTGACTTTTGTTTTTGTGGGTCTAGAAGTCCTGTTGCATCTCACCCCCTCCATCCACTGCCACTTTTGCTTTCTTAGGCTTTATGTGGATGTATGTTGCCAAATGTTGGGAGCCATTATGTAAACAGAGACTGTACTTTTGTTTCCCAGCTGCCCAGACCCAAATAATCATACAAAACTATATTAAATACAACACTATTTGACTGATAGCTTAGGCATATTTCTTGCTGCTCTTACATTTTAAATTAACCCTTTTCTATTCATCTGTGTATCAAGTGGCTGTGGCTTACCAGTAAGGTTCTGGCATCTTTCTCTTTCGGCAAATACATAGTGTCTGCCTGACTCCATCTTCTTTCTCCCAGCATTCAGTTTAGTTTTCCCACTTAGCTCTATTCTTCCCTACTAAAGCAGCTTTTTTTTAAATTAATCAATGGTAATGACACATATTCATAGCATAAAGAGGGGAATCCCACATCATAACTGCTTTGGAAAAATGAGTTCTTTCAAAAGTAAATATATGTATGATCTAACTAGAAACAACATGCTAGTTCAACCAGTGAAGTAAAAACTTACATTTAAATGAAGACCTGCGTGTAAATGCTTATAGAAACTTTTCTTATAATAATTAATTACCAGCAAATTTCTCCTAGTAAACAAAATGTATGGTATGTTATCTGACTATGCAATAAAATGAGTCTCAGATAAATCATGCTAAGTGAAAGTCAGGTTCAGAAGATTTTTCTCTGTACAATTTCATGCATATGACATTCTGGAAAAAGCAAAGCCTTATGGACAAATCAGAGCGACTGGTTGCTAGAGCCTATATTTAAGAGTAGAGATAAAGACTTTCTGTAAAAGGGCATAGAAACACTTTAGGGTGACCTTTTCATAGCTATTTATTTGTCCAAGTTTGTGGAACTCTGCAAAAAAAATGTTAAATACCAATCTACATAAGTGTCACATTAGGCAAAAAAAATTAAATTGCCTTCATAGAAATACCTCTGATTTAACATCACATATTCTTTCTAGAATGCCAATTTTCTCTAGGCCTTGCTCTATGTTGTTCAAAACACTCACTAACATACAATATAATTTACATAGTCTGACATTAACTCTACCCTTAACCAGCATGTAGGTTCTACGACCCTCTGCCTATTTCATTTGCTGCTGTCTTCCAAATACCAGGGCAGTTCTTGACACATTATAGGCAATAAAGATATTTGTTGAATTAATGAATGAATAAACCAGGGAAGTAATTGTTTTGCCTGTGCCCTTTTGAGAGAGTTCTGAATAAATCACACAGCTCTATTCATCTACCTTATCTACAAAATGGGGGTTTTGCTCATCGTGGGGGAGCAAATATGGGGGTAAAATGGGAACAAACACCTAAAACTTTTCTATAAACACAATAGGACTATATAAATTAGTATCCCTTTTGAGACTCTCACAGTCTTTAGCTTTTGATGTTTCCCTTTACTTACATGATAGCATTTACAGCGGCAGACTGTGTTAGTTACATTCCTCATTGCTGAGACAAGATACAGGGTAACAGGCAAACAGATAAACCTGTGGGCTTTGGTCTGCCAGGCTATCTCAGTGGCTCTTACTGACTCTTATGTGCAGAGGGGACTGAGTGGATGAGAAGATCTGGGGAGAGTAGGATGGACCCATTGCGATGAGGGAGAAAAGACTTGATTTGTTAAATACCTATTTTTAATATATTTTGCAAATCCCTGTTCTCCAGCTTTGAAAATGTGGTCGTTTACCATGTTGCCTGAGTGTGTGACACAGTCGACACAGGAGCTGAGGAGGCGCTTGGTAATTAGTGGATTTGAGTTGTTCCATTAAAGGATTAGAAGCTGCTTGCCCTTCCTGAACAGCTGAAATAAGATCATCTCATTTAGCTCTTGGGGCCCATGGGTAGTGACACAACTTGGACCTTTTCCAGCTGGCAGTTTTAGTTGTAAGAGGATCAGCCCATGTGACAGCGGTGCACAGGCCTGGAATGCTTCCCTTGTCTCAGGTGCTGCCAACACTAGTCAAGAGCACTTGTTGGAGAACAAAGAGCTAGCCTCCAGCTGCTTGTGTGAGTGAGCCGAGGCTAATCCTGGCTCCAGGATTAACTCCTGGAGTCTGGAGAAATGCTTCACACGGAAAGGCTAGTATTAAAGCCCTGCGCGATCCTCTAGATTTACAGTGCTGTTGCACACTTCTGTCTCTGCATGGTGTTTCTCTGCCTAGAATAACCTTTCTCCAATCTTTCTGAGAAGTTATTCATGTCTCTAGACATTGTTCAGATCTTCACTTGGCTCTGTGAAATCTTTATACTATTTTTTGTCCTTAAAGAAGCTGCTCTTTTATTTGCTGTCTTTGAACATGCTCGTGTTGTTTTGGTGATTATGTGATGCATGCTCTTTAAGTTGTGTTCTGATAGTCCTTCGTAAGTGGGAAATACAGTAGAGTTAAAGTGTTTAATACACCTGAAGTGCTGAGAACCATAGCTTGGACAGCAGTGCACTGCGGAGTATTTGCTGCTCACTCTCTGATGCGCCTGACTTACTACCACCACCCACAGTCTAGTGCTATACCACATAATGCTACATAGCGAAAGAGCAAAGCTTAAAGTTCAACTTCTACTAAATTAGTATTTTTCTTATACAATCTTAGAGTCAAAAGGTCCTAAGTGAACCTATTATAAGTCGGGGACTATCTAGACACTGTAATCATTTTGGCTGTAGGTCTTTTAGAACTTTCTTGACACCGATATTGTAGTGTTTATGCATGCTAGGAGTGTAATATGAGATAAGGAGATATTTGTTGAGCAGAACCAAACCAAGTTTTGATAGCTTCTGGTTGACAAAGTGTGTTTATATAATTATTTCATTTGGTCCTTGAGATAGCCTTTAGAAGTATTATCTTCATTTTGTCTGAGGAAATGGGCTAAAAGAGGCCAGGTGAATTGCCTATGGTCATATAAATACAGTCCAACCTATGACTTCTGGCTTGAAGTTCCTCGTTTGCTGGGAGCCAATTTGAGTGGCTGCCATTACAAGATGGCATTTGGCCCCAGCCTCACTTGATACCATAATAAAGGTTGCAGTTCTTCCACCAGAACACAGGATGAGTTGTTGCGATCTAGCTGCCCACACTTCCCCTGACCGGCAGGGGAACTTCCTTGTGGTCTGTAATTGACAGGGATGTTCCCCTGCTTTCTTTCCTGCCAGTGGGTCTCCAGAAAAGCAGTTAAAGTATCAAAGTATCAAAGGTTGCTAGGCAGACTCCCTATATAAGCAGCTACAGCTCAGAGCTCAGGGCCCCTTGCTTTCTGCTCTCCCTTCAACCAAGAGGCTCCAATAAAGCGTGATTTGAGAAGAATCCTCGTCTGGTGGCTGTTCCTTCCTGCTGGTCAGGGAGTTCGCCGCACTCGTTATTAGAACTGTATGCTTATTTATCTTAAATAGGTTATTATGGTAGACAGAATAATGGTTTTTCAGAGATGCCTGCTTCCTAATGACTGGAAATTGTGAGTTGCAGGACTTAGCATGGGTAAAGCAACTATACTTTGTATTAAGAATCTATAACTGTGAAAGTTATGAGGTTGTCTTCACGGGCTGGCTGGAATCAAAAGGGACCTTGTAAAAGGTAGAAAAGAGGGTCAAAGACAGAGAGGATCTGAGATGATGGGAGCTCATGGCCAAGGATGTGGGTCGCCTCTAAAAGCTGGAGAAGACAAAGAACTGGGCTAGAACCTCCCAGATTACAGCCCTGACGGCACTGCTCACCTTTAAAAGTGGTGTAGCATTTACCTATCGTGCACAGGGCCAGAGTTTGATTCCTACCTCCTTCCCTTCTCCCCCGTGATTCACGTTGTAAAACACATTCAAAACATCTAACCTTCAAAACAGAAAGAGAAAAAACTGTTGTTTCTAAACCACTAACTTCATGACAACTTATAGCAAAAATAGAAAGTGATATTTCACAGTTCATGTCTGTGTTTCATGCCTTTAAACACTCCCAGATGGCATGGCGTCTGTCTCCAAAATTAACAGGTGCCATGTCAAGAGCCATGACATGACTATTTTAATCAATTTTAAGGTAGTTTGAGAAAAGCCTACTAATGATTTTGCTAACATTGATACAGACAGTATCTATTGGTTGGTGACAGACATATATATAGAAATGTCTCCAGATTCAGATGCAGAATAACTCCCAGTCTGTGGGCCTTTCTGCAATCTAAAGAACTATCTGTCATCTTCCACTAGAAAGTTTGAATCGCTATGAGATGGATCACTGTAGGAGTAAAGAAAAACTAGGTAGGAGGATTTCTAAGGGGCTGTATATACAGTTCAGGTCAGTAATATTAAACCTGGACACATGACATTTTGAATCATCCCAACTCTATCTGCCTGTCAGTATTATTTATTTTATAACTTTAAGTCTATATACAAATGATTTTGCTTTGTTTTCATATGACAATAATTATTTTGCCTTATTGGAGAAGCATGTACTACTTTAAAAAATTATATGTGATATTTTTCAATGGAAGAATCAAGTGTTGAGGGTATAATTCTATGCTAGAACATTTACCTAGTATGTAAAAGTCCTTGGTTTGTTCCATGGCAAACCTTCTCTCCCTCTCCCTCTATACAAATATATATATGCCTATGTGTCTGATTGTATTGTATTATGAATTTTATGGATGACTTCCTCCCCAACAATATGCAAAGACAGATATCTTCCATTAGGAATGGGAATGAGGGGAAATAGAGAATGGATGAGTAAATATATGTTAAGACAGATGGCTGTGGTGTAAAATAAGCAGGATAAGGATGATGGGGCTGGAGAGAAGGCTATTTTATATGGGACAGGATCAGGAAAATTCTAAATGAGAAGGTGCTATCTGAGCAAAAAGACCTCTGTCAGTGAGGGCTCAACAGAAAAAGAAAGCTTCAAGAGCCTATGGTAAGAGCTATTTGATGCGAGGAAAGGATGACAAGGAGTCATTGCAGCTGCAAAGGGGAGAAGTTCTTCAGAGGGGCCCCTTGAGCAGGAAAGTTTAGAGATATAAGTCAGTCCAAGGATGACTTTTCTCAAGCACAAGCGAAAGCTGTTTTGTAGTATTTTTGCACACGGGGTGGAGGTCGGGGTGGCGAATGACTAAAATACTCCTATTTCTTCATTCTGAGAGGAAACAGAATGTCAGTGAGAGAATGACCAAGAATAGAAATTAGACTTTAATACAGAGCTTCTAAAGACATTATTCGAAAATAGAACTATAAATAGTACTTTAAATATATTATCCCTTTAATCCTCTGTCATCTCTATTTTGCAGGTAGGAGTGTTAGCTTACTCCAAGGTCAACCAATACTTAACTTCTGCTACTCTGGCCATAGAGTCTACTCTATTGGTCACAAGAACTAGTTGCTAATGAGAATTCTGAAGCCCAGGTTCCATACAGCCCAGGCAAATCAGGTCCCTACTGTATAGTCCAGACTAAATAGAGCTTGTCTGTTAAACTAAATTTTCTGTCTCAATTCTGTCACATCCTACCAATGGGACAAACTTACTCTGTATACATAATTGCCTTGGAACTTGTACCACCTGAGACATGAGATTCCAAGTGCTATAGAAAGAAACTATGTTGTCTTCTAAACAATGTTTAGGTCATGGTGAACCACAACTTAGGAGGGTACAAACAAGGATCTCCGGCCAGCCCTATGATGCACAAGATCCTACCTCCATTGCCTGGTATTCTGGTCAAGAGTGCTGCCAAGAACGCAGAGGTTTAGTCTGAGGTGACAGTACCCAGTTATGTGGGACACTGTGGGAATGATGACACCCAAGAAGCCGACTCACAAGAATGCAGGAAGCACTGTAGGTGGCAGGACCTAAGAAGCCAGAGCTGTAGTGTATCTGCCAAACAACACTGCCAAAAAAAAAAAAAAACAAAAAAAAAAACCAAAAAAACAGTTGAGAGGCGGTCAGTGTAAATAGACGGTGTTTCTTTATTCTTCAACGTCAACATTAAGCCTGATGTATCAAGTTCAGCCTCAAATAGGAAATGATTAACCACTAGGATAAGTGATTTGATGTAGGAATCAGAGCTCACGTGAGTGTAAAGGGAACCAAGATAATGAGACTCAGGTTAGTCTCAGAGCATTTATAGAAAATAATCATTGTGGAGAAGTTCTAGACGCCACTGTGTCTGGGAAAATAACTTCTCTGCTCCCAATTTCCAAATCTCATGCAAATTCCTTTCATTGGTAAAATATATAGATCCAAACACGGAATAGGATTTAAAAGGAATAGTGATGGTGTCAGCTTTGCCTTAAACAGAGCTGCAGACCTGGTGTAGAATTCCCATGAATCCAATGATCCAAGCAGTAAAGAGCCTCAGCATTTTTCTTGCTTCTAGCTTGCAGGTTTTTACTGGTACCCCTTACTCTACCCTTGCTACACAGAATCTCCATTTTAAACCTGTGTTAGCATCTACTCCTATTATCTACACCAGAGAAAATTGTTCCACTTTAGCTTTGGCTCCAAAGTTTTCCCATCCTTGTGATTTTTTTAAACTATCACCACTTTTCAAAAGCTGTGCCAAGCCCCAATTCCACTCCACTTTCAGGGAAAATAATGGTAATTTCTTAGTCACCAATGACACCGCTAGAAGCTTAGCCCTTCAGCACTTCTTTTCCAGATGCTCTTGCAGTGGAAAGAGGTTACAACTCTGGCTTAGAGCTTGGCCTTGTGTTTCGGGGCCCATCATCTCCCATATTCTCACTGAAGTTCCCTATGACAGCGTTATGCACAGTTCCATCCTCTCTGCTTATGCAATGCCACCATCCTCTAACTAGGACATTATTCTCAGAAGTGTATTTTACACCCCCTCTTCCTTTTCTGCATACTTTCACAGACTGTATTTCTTGTGTAGCATCTCAAGTCTTCTCTGTTTTCGTTTATAGATTTCATGCGTAGGTTTTATGAGATACTCATTCAGGTCCCTGGCTTTGACCTTGGCACCATTTGATTATAACAGATAACTCCCCTGCTTTCCTGACTTTAAACTAATATATTGGACTGACCATATCTCTACATGGATATTGTATGAAGTAGGCTAAGTTGCTGTGACAAAGCACTCTAAAGTTTGACATCATAAAGAAAAATAAGCATATTGATCTATCCGATAAACAAGACAAATGTTTAAGTGAGTGGATAGTTCTGGCAATTGGGGCCCCAGTCTAGTGGAGGCTTTGCCATTCTCCAGGTCATATGATTATTACCATTCCAAATAGCAGAAGGAAGAAGAGGTGGAGAGCCGGGAGTGGTGTTTTCCTAACAAGTCAGGAGTTGCACGTGCTCTTCTTTGTTGTAGTCTATTAGTAGCATCCTGGGCAGATGCCCACTCTCCAGTGCATGGAAGACTGGGCAGCCATGGCTTAGCTCTCATGTGGGAGGAGGGGAAGCTGGTTCTGACAGATAGCTAGCAGTGTCTTCTACAGGTTTCAACATGTTCAAAGTGGACTGCCCGTCCTTCCCATGTCTGGGCTCTCTTCTTCTCTGTCCATTTCTGTGTTCATTGCAGTTCACCACTGAGCACTGAACAGGAACCTGATAACCACCCTGAAATCCACTCTCCAGTGCTTACCAAGCCAATATACCATAACCTCCTGTCAACTTTGTGTCTGAATGCATTCTTGACCCATGTCCTCTCTCTTGCCACTCTGAGCAATCTGTACTTGCTTTCAATCTTGCCATTCTTTAAATAAATAATCCAGTGACCACCCTCCAGGATAAGCGTTCTAAAACATGAATTAGCTCAAAGGGCTTTCAAGTCTTCCACTAGTTGGGATTAAACAAAAACTTTTAAAATTGAAAATAATTTTTCATACAATATATTTTGATCATATTTTCCATCCCTCATCATCTCACAAATCCTCCCCACCCTTCCAACTCCCTGATCTCTCTCTCTCTCTCTCTCTCTCTTAGATAACAAACAGGCAAACAAAAACAGGCAAGAAAAGAAAACAGATAAAAAGCAAAGAAAAAGCACAAGAAACACAAACAAACAAAATCCATATAAACAGAAAATTGGAAACCGCAACACACAACCAAAAGACAAGTAAAATTTTAAAATAACCCAAACAGAGCAATATGAAACAAAAATATCTCCAAAAAGTACCATTGGGTTCATTTTTGTATTGGCTATCTACTGTCAGGCGTGGCCTGCGCTCTTTAGTGTGGTTTGTATACTCCAATCAATTGGAGAAAATTATTTTTTCCTTTGCAAGTGGGTGTTGACTAGAGGTAGCTTCTTGGGGAGGAATGGGAGCTCATGTCTGATTCCCCCTCTTAGCACTGGAATCCCATCTGACTTGGACCCTGGAGACCCTGTGCACATTGCCGCAGTCTCTGGATTCATGTGTGCCCCATCCTGTGTAGCAGGAAGACACGGTTTGCTTTGGTTACCCATCCCCTCTGGCTCTTGCTATCTTTCTGTTTCCTTTTCTGCACAGGTTCCTGAGTACTGAGATATGAAGTTTGACGAAGACATCCCATCTGGGTCTGAGTATTACAAGGTCTCTTGTCTCTCACTTTGTCTAATTGTGGGTCTTTGCACTAGTTCCCACATACCCCAGAAGGAAGCTTCTCTGATAATGGCTGAGTGAGACACTCATCCATGGGTATAGCAGAATGTCCTTAGGAGCCATTTTATTGCTATCTTCCTTTATTGGAATGATAATATTTGGTTTTCCCCAGGTTCATGGCCTGTTTAGTCTCAGGGCCTTAACCACCCCAGCAGAGTCAGATATGGATGCCATCTCATGGAGTGGGCCTTACTGGTTGGCTACTCCCATGTTTATGCAACTACGGCACCAGCATATCATGCAGGCAGGTTACCATTGCAAATTTCCGGGAAGCCTAAACTTTCTAAAGCCAGGGTTAGGAGTCTCTTGGGAGTACATTTTCAATATGTATTTGCTGAAGGAACAAAGGACTGAGCTCTTGTCTGCGGCTTGAGTCATAACAGTGATCCAACCCTTGCATTCACCAATGCCACTGCACTAACAATGCAAGTTCTTTAAGTTCTTTCTGCCTGCTGGTGTTTCACACCACCATGCTTGACTAGCCCTGCTCCATCTACTCTTAAGGCCTTTTATCTCCTAAGACTTTACTTAAAATATTGTTAGTTTGAATACTACTTGTCTCCTAAGAAATGTTTGTGCACAGTATAACGTATATTAACTTTCCTGTAATTCTCTTTCTGTGTGTATGTGTGCATATATATCATTTAGCATATTGTTTCATATACACATACAAATGTGAAATGCAAACTGTGAATATGAGCATAATTACAGATCACTGGAAGGGGAGAGCGTAGGGCACCTCCTTTAGACTGAGAGTTTGAGCCAGGAAAAGCCTCTCTCAAGAAGTGACTTTTAGGCAGGGACCAGGAGCTTAGTCTGGCTCTTCTCTTCTCTTGCTGTCTCTGTATGCTGTCCGAACTGCTGCATTCACTCCTGCCTGGAGGTTCATGTGTGTGGTTCCTTGTCTTTCAAAAGACCTGTCCTGCTGGTTGTTGAAATCCTACCTGTCCTTTGAGATGCAGCTCCAGCTTTGTTCCTTTTGTGAAAACGCCCTGGCTCTGCCAGGCAAAAATAACCATTTATTTCCAATTAAGCACCTGCTCTTAGCCACCTTGACTGTAAGCTCTTCCAGATGAGGACCTAACTATACCTCTTATGACTGCTGTACTATTCCCTTTGAATCTGATGAGCTGTTTTCTCAGTATAAATATCCCTCTTTATTTTGAGCACTCTTTTTATGATCTGAGCTATACTCCCATTGGGGTTCTTGTTGTTTAGTCTGAGGCATGGTCCTACTACGGAGTCCAGGTTGGACTCCAGTTCCCAACACTGCTGCCTCAACCTCCCAAATGCTGGATGTAATCTTAAAACTTTTAAAATGTGTCAACCTTAGCTCCACTTGGTTCTGATGCTCTGGCCTGACTGCATCCTAAGAGAAATAGGACGTTCTCTTATTCCAAAGCTAGATTTTCACTTCTCCTGGGCTTCTGTTGAACTTTTCGGCAATTGTCTGACAGTCTGAAACCAAGCTGAATTGTGAATGGGGAGCACTAGCCCAGTTCAACCCTGCCCTAGAGTTATTGTTGCTTTGTTTGGTTGGTTTTCGACTCAAAGAATTTTACATGAGTTCCCTTTAAATTTTCTTGTTTCTCAGTTCATCAAATCAACTAACTGAGAATTTTTAACAAAGTGGTTTCTATCAGAAAGTATTTGTTATCCTTCCCAGGTTTATGTTTTCAGCACCAAGACATTAAGAAAGTATTAACCATAATAGCTGTGGTTTTAACTCTAGCATGGCACTACATGCTTTCTTAAGAACATTGATTCATTAATCAACACCTTTATTTAGTTCAGGCAATTATAATAATTGCTAAGCACTCAACAGTTCTTACCTTTCCACAAGGATAAGTAACTTGCCATCCCTGTCAAAGTTCAATAACATGCCTATACAGCGTAATATTGTGTAGTAAATTTAATTTGGGAGTAAGAACACTTCCTTAAAATTTTAATTTATTTGCTTTATGTGTATGAGTGCTTTTTTGGATATATGAGTGAGTACCTGGTTGCCTGAGGAAGCCAGAGGAGGGTGTTGGGTCCATTGCTGGGATTACAGATGGTTATGAGCTGACTTAGGGATGCTAGGCCCTGAGCCTGAGCCCTCTGAAAAACAGCTGGTGATCTTCACCAGTGAGTCATTTCTCCAGCCCTGGAATGAGGATCCTTTTATTTAGCAAAGAGAATGAACAGTGAAGATGGCTTTTGTTCGGGGTGTAATCCCGAAGTTAATTCCCAGAAAGCCAGCAGAATAGCTGCTGGAAAGCAGGACATTTATTAGCAGAACTGGAAGTATAGAAATGAGGATGGTGGGTAGTGCCATGAGCAGCTGCAGATGTGACCACGAGAAGAGAGTTCAAATGAGAATACAGAAAGTACAGGAATAAATTGAAGGAAGGGATTGATGAGTGATGCCACATGTCTTCCTCGCATTGGCACTGAAAAAATTGAAGTGGGTATGGAGGCTTGAAGAGTAAGTATCTTCTGAAGTCTGAAGTTTGTCCCTGAAAATAAAGCATGATTTCAACCTAGACTCCGCAGCTCAAAACCCCTGGGGAGGTTTAACCCTACTAGGTTTTTAGTTTAGCAAGAATATATGTAGGGGAATCCAGAACTTAGACAGCATCAGGAGGAACAATCCAGAACAGCTTCACAATGAATCATCTCTGATTCAGAGGATAAGAAAGCTAAGCCTGGAATAGCGCAGAGCTAACCCTAAAGGACAAAGCTGAGAAGTACAAGAAGGTGCTAAGATGCACCCAGTCCAGAAGGAAAAGAATGGTCCTTCTAACCTGTGGAGGTTTGGGCCAGAGATGGATGGATGCTGCAGTCCAGTGAGCTAAGAATGTAGGCTGTGCTGGAAGAACCTAGATGTATGTGCTACTGACAAACCCTGGGAAACAGCTGGCCACTCTCTTTACTTACCAAAAAATAAGGGAATAGAGGACAAAGACATTCAACAGAGCTCCTAAGGACATATCTAAGTTGAGGCCAACATGGGCATTAAATACAAGCAGCCAGACTTCAGAGTCCACGCTCAGCACCCATAGCACACGGTCTCTATGCTACCAGCACTGTGAGGACTTCTCAGACTCTCCATGGCAGCTGCAGACTTCATCTTCTGGGGTTCTGCTTTTGTAAATTCATTTGTTTCTTTTGTTACCTGGAATTGGCTGTCTCTTGCTTTTCCATTTGCATGGCGGTCTGAGAGCTGGCTTGAAGCCAAGATTCCCAGCTCTAAGTTATAGTCATCAACAGAGGCTCACTTGGGCAGAGTCATATTTACAGGAAAAGGGAGGTATACAGAATCTTCCAGAAAGGAGATAGCTGTGGAATCACAAATGATTGGGATTACCTGCTGGAAGCAGGATGGGAAGAATGAACAAGTCTGCTGAGTACTGTTGAGTTGGTAAAAGGATATTTAGGTGCACATCTTGACTGTAACCTTGTAAAGATGCTTGGACTAAAGTGGCTCTCAGAATCTGGAGGAGTCCTTTTGGAAGGCTCCCTGGAGGAGGTGAGTTCTAGCTAAGATTTCAGAGGCAGGGATCATAGTTTAGATTACGCCCCTCGACCTACAAAAAAATCATCAAATGCTCGGAGAAAGGGAATGACAAGGATCACTGACCTATAGACAGACTGCAGAATTTTGATGGCAGCTCCTGCTGTGGCCACTCCCTTACTGCATTCTGTTGCAGCTACAGGAAGCCTCAGCCCGTAGCTGAGGTTTGCTGGCTCCAGCAGAAGCCCAAACATAGCTCCTGGGACTGTAGGAAGGCCTCCCTCATTACAACAGCCATAAACCCAGATATGAGTTTCAGGGAGCTTGTAAATATTCTCCAACTGTGTCTGCGTGTAAGCGAGAGGCTTTTATGATGACCGCAAGGCTGGAATTGCCTTGTGAAAACTGAGGGTAGGTCTTGAAAAGAAGCCAGTCCCCGTTATGAGCCTCATACATAGCAGCTAACCAGCCTCCTCCATCAGAGGAAACAGCCCATTAATGGGGACTAATGGTTTGAAGAAGCACTTTTATTCCTTGACTGTAGAGTGATAGGCTTATAGTAGAGACATTGCAAAATACTGGAAAATAAAAAGAGCAAAGGAAAACTGTAACTTCCCTATTCAGGTTTCATAGGTCCCTGGTAACCCTGGCTCATAGCTTTTCAATGTTTCATGTGTGTATGAATTACAAAACTGTATTATATATATTCATGAATCTATCTATCTATATATAATATCTATTTTTATTGCAGTAAAATATAGACAGCAATTTAACATTTTAACCTCTTTTAGATTCTTTGGCAGAACGTTAATTGTTTTTATGTGAAAAATCTTTATAGATGATTTTTGGAGAGCTGAAGTTTAAGGTATGTTTCCAGTACTTAAGACAGTTGAGGCAGGAGGATTGCTTTGAGTTTGAGGTCATCTAGGCTGAGTTCCATAGTGAGACCGTGTCTGGAAGGAAAGAAAGCAGGAAGGGAGGAGATGATCCCTTTTCTCAGCAGCTGCAGCCAAGCTCTAAGAGAGTCAGCCTTCTTTCTTGGTACCTGATCTTTTTTCCCAGCAAGGGACTTTTGGGAAAGACCTGTCCCTTCTTGCTGACTTCTCCCTGGGGATACCGTAGACTGGATTCTCTTTTAGAAGCCTTGTGAGTTCCTTTATACATCTCCATGTCTGGGCCTGCATTGTCCTCTCTGTGCTCGGAGAATTGTTTCTTGCAAGTGTCTTCACCTTCTTCCATTAGGCAGTGTCTAGCATGTGTGTGTGTCCTAAGCAATATATGCTTAGATTGTAGTTGTGCCTTCAACCCATGGCTTTCCTCGTTGTAACCAGGGAACTGTTCAGCATCATGGACAAGCCTCTATCATGGACCCGTAGACTTAGCAGTAGCAGCTCTGGCAAGGCTGAATCCATATGGCGGATGATGGCACCAGTCTGACCATCAGTGCTGTATGATACTGCACCATGTTCATCCCCAGTAATCTCCACTTGGCCTTCGAGGATTTTGACCATGCCACACTTGTTGAAAAGACCCCAGGGCACCCATAAACAAGGGAAATATGATGTAGAACTTTATTTTATGGTTCATGTGTGCATGCTGATGGGTTATGGTGTGTCTTTCTGTCTGGGCGTGAACAGTGTAACAAAGGATATCTCGCAACCAACCAACATCTGGTGATTTGTGGTACTTACTTTTATCCTGGATCAAGCCGAGTTATTCATTTTAACTTAATCTTCTAAATGTCGCCTGGCACAAACCTGCAACCCTAGCAGTACCATGTAGGGGTGGAGCTACAGAGAAATCTTAACCTTAACCTGTCTGAAGCATGAGTGCTGGGGTATGGAGAGCGCACTGCTGTGCAGCTATAACCATGGCCTGTCTCTGGAGGTACTTTATCTTCCCCAACTCAACTCTGTGCCCGTGATAGCTCCCTTTTCATTTTTCTTCCAAATCTCTAGCGATCTCTTCTACTTTAGTATGAATTTGACCATTCTGCATCCTAATACAGTGAATTCGTGACTAGCCTGTTCATTTAGCATAGTGTGTCCCAATTTCATCCACTTTGCAAAAACGTTTCAGAATTTCTTCATTTCCAGGATTGGAGGCTACTCTGCCATGTTCATATACAATACACTTTATTGTACTTATAGTTCATATGTTTCATCCACCAATTGAGACTTCAGCTGCTTCCATCTCTTGGTTATGAGCAATGCTGCTATGAATTGAGGTGTGCACACATCTGACTTGGTCTCTTCATTTGTACACTCAGAAGCAGATTTCTGGATCCAAGTCTATATATAATATGAAATAGACTTTTAAAAAGACTTTTAATATAGATAGCTTTTAAAGTTAGTGATGTATTCAGAATCTTGTATCAAATGTATTCTTCAATGCCATTATAGATTGTTAAACTTAATTTTTGATAACTGCTTATTGTTTATTCCATGGTTATAGTATTTTGATTGTTTCCAAATTTTCACTTCTATAATACTAGAATAAAGATCCTGAATGCAAACCTTTGAAGATTTATTTCCTAAATATAATGCATCCTTAGAAGAGAAATTATTGTCTCAAAAAACTTGAACAGTTTTAAAGTTCTTCACACACATTTATGAACTCTTTTTTCATGAAATTTGTTTTGTTTTGCTATTTAACCCCATATTTCCCAAAAAAAAGCAGGCTTATTTTGCAGCCTTGGGTCCCACGTTGGTCTTATCCACCAACCACACATTTCTGCTTCTGGTTTCCATGAATCTTACAAAGCTAAAATTATGGATGTATATGTTAAAACAAAGATTTGGAAAATTATATTAGAGGAGATTATGAGAAACTTCTTTTTTTAATTATTTACTTATTTATTAAAAATTTCTGTCTCTTCCCTCCCCCTCCCCCAATCAAGTCCCCCTCCCTCATCAGCCCGAAGAGCAGTCAGGGTTCCCTGCCCTGTGGGGAGTCCAAGGACCTCCCACCTCCTTCCAGGTCTAGTAAGGTGAGCATCCAAACTGCCTAGGCTCCCACAAAGCCAGTACGTGCAGTAGGATCAAAAACCCATTGCCATTGTTCTTGACTTCTCAGCAGTCCTCATTGTCTGCTATGTTCAGCGAGTCCGGTTTTATCCCAAGCTTTTTCAGACCCAGGCCAGCTGGCCTTGGTGAATTCCCGATAGAACATCCCCATTGTCTCAGTGTGTGGGTGCACCCCTCGCGGTCCTGAGTTCCTTGCTCGTGCTCTCTCTCCTTCTGCGAGAAACTTCTTGTGTGTGAGAACATAGGTGTGCACGGTGAGGGTGGTGGGGCTGGGTAAAGATGAGAAGAGACACCACAGGGCCCCAGTGGCTTGGGCATCCCTACGTGATGTCTTTGTCTACTCTATTTATCTTTTAAGCACTCTGATAAAGAGTTATATTGATCCTCATTTCCCAGTAAGAAAATATGAAGTTTAGAAACATCCAGAGGTCCGGAGTCACACACAGTTCGGTGACCCAGCCAGATGTCTGTCCACCATATCACATGGTCTCAGGAGATGATACACACTCTGACGTCCCCACAAGGAAGACAGAAACGTCCCAAAGTCACAACTGAACCTTATTATCAGTTCCTGGATTTGGAGAGAGGTAGAGATTGCCATGCTGCGTGGGGTAACAAAATGAGCCTTCATTTGGTAGACAGTCAAACTCCCCCATGAAGCAGAGTGGGCTTAGCGTTTGTGGCATGCCACTGAACTAGATAAACTGATTTCAACAGATGGCACAAATTCCAACAGAGCCACCAGCAGCCTTCGTAACTACCTTGATGAAGTACGTGTATAAGGACATACAGCAGGAAAAACCAACAGAGAAACCTAATAGGAAAACCCAGGGGGAGGCAGGAAACCAGAACCAGTTAAGTGAGAAAGACTAGGTGATGGGAGGGAAAAAGAATGAATCTGTGGTTTACTTTAGATTCCTGTATCATTGTTTAATTTTGGAATAACTAATACTCTATGCATGTGAAGGCGTGACTTCATTTTTCAGCAGCTGTGCACAGGTGGTGTAATTAAATTTTATGACACCCATTCATAAGACAAACAAATACTTCAGCAGTAGGTATGGCTACTGATCTTATCTGGGATAATAGATGGTTGGAGCACCGAGTTCCTAGCTGGTGTGTCATGGAAAATAGGTAGATTTCAGTTGTGTGGTGTATAAGGGCAGCTATGTGTTAGTTCTTAGTAGCAGGCAATGGAAAAAGGTCCCCAGCGAATTGATAGGTGTTTGGGGAGGGAACTTTGTAGCTGTGGTGAGCAGAGCCCCATTAGCAACAGGTCTCTCTGCCTCAGGGAAGGTGGCCCAAACTGCCACTTGCAGGATCAGTGGTGATTATTCTGGAGTCACCGGAAATTTTTATCAAGCCAGGGTTAGTCTAGGGACTCCACAGGGAGAGGGCATGGTTATCTCAAGGTGCTTCTTCTTTATGTCCATTAGTTCCAGGCAAGCTCCTTGACACATGAGTAGCCCTGGGTCAGGTTATAATAAACACAGTGTGTGTGTGTGTGTGTTCATATTCACATACAAACCAGTGAGTAGCAGCATGTTTATTTGAATTTATGTGTGGTGTCAAAATCAAGACATTGGACGGGTATCAGCTCATATGTGAAAATTCTCTTCTGCATGTGGTGAAATTGCTTTAGAAGAAAAAAATAAAACCTACGTGATAAAATACATTATGAAGCAAACAGAGAAGAGTGAATTTTCTTGTCCATATGGCCTAGATTGTTCTACTTTGTTAAATATTTATAGGTCAGACGCTCAATGCAAATGACTGGCTGACCTCTCCAGCTGCCCACACCTTCCAATCTTCTCCCTGTCCTGTGGAAAAGTACGCCAACCAGAGTGTCTACCCAGCTTCTTCCTGTCTAACAGCCGATTGATCTTGCGAGGGAGAAGGACGGAGCAGCGCTGACCTGCTTTGCCCCAGTGGACAGAACAGCAGCCTGGGAGGGTTGGTTCTGCATCTGTACATTTAGAAGAGTACCAATTCGTCCCTAATTCTTGGCTTTCCTTTGAGTTGAAAGTCCCCCCATTAACCATTGTTGTGCAGCTACTAAAAGTCAAAACTATCTTTATGGGAAGGAATTATAGTCTGTGAGGATCTTCTGTACTGGCCAAAGTCTTCCTGATTAGACCCACTCCTTCATTCATTCTTTGCTTTATAAATGGCTGGCCTGAATGCTTCACTCAATTCTTCACATCTGTTGAGGGCTTCCCGTGCCATGGCTGGGAATTAAGTGTATGTATTTATTTATTCTTACACCTACGTGTGAAGAGGTACCATTATTTTCTCCACAATAGAGACAAAGCTATTAAGACAAATAAATGCCTTGATCAGAATCGCACTTCTTGGGAAGCACTCAGCTGAGGTGTGACCTTTCACCCTAAGACATAATCCTGACCACTCACCTTGCCGACATGACCTGCACTAAGTCACTAACACAGGAAGTTATTCTGTTACTAATCATGAACACACATGTTTGTATCCTGTGTATGTGCTTAGATATGTAAGTGTAATTTGTGTGCAGATAGAATTTATATAGTTGATACATAAATGTATAAGTTATACATATTCATATATATTTGCACATATAGGGATACATTTTCATAGAGATACTTTTATGGTAATTTATATAGAGGAGAGTCTGGAAAGGTCCAATAACAATGACCATTTCTGTGTAATAGTTGAATTTTTGTCTTTCTTCCTTCCTTTCTTTCTTTCTTTCTTTCTTTCTTTCTTTCTTTCTTTTTTTCTTTCTTTCTTTCTTTCTTTCTTAGGTCTTTTGTGATTTCCCTGAAATAAGTGTATAATAATGTGCAGCTATATGTGTGTGTCATTGTTTAGGGTATTTAAAACCATGCACTGACTGAGTTCCTACCTACATCACACAAGAGGACATGAATCTTAAGCAGAGCCCTGTGTCCTAATTACCTAAACAGTATTCTTTTCCAGACAGAGGAGCAGAGACTGCTAATGCATGTGCTCCCACTCTTTTCATCCCATGCTGTATCTCTTCCTGGAGAGATGATCTGTGCCACAAGAAGAAGGCTTGCAGGGGAGGAAGTCACGCCGGGCCAAGAATGGTGCCGCCTTGGGAATATAGTCTCCTCTGCTCTAGCATGGGCCACACAGCCACCAGTAAGAACTGGGTCCTGGGACTCTGTGAGCCCCCGGCCTCTTATGCAGACACTAGAAGAAAGTCGTCTGGCTGCTTTAGTTTCTTTCCTCCTCTTGGTTAGATGTGGAGATAGAGGCTGTTCCCTCTCCAGCCCAACACTGTTTATTTTATGCAGCTTCTAGCAAAGGGAAGTGGCCTTCATTACTTGGTGCTCATATATAAACGGGGGATGCTGAAGAGTGTCACACAGCTCTGTGTGGTCTACATCAGTGCTAAGAAACAAATCCAGAGTGTTCCCATAAACATCCAAGACAAGAGTAGGCTAGAGCTTTGATCTCAAGACCCCAGAGAAAAACAGACAGGACACTGATTTCCATCCATAGGATGAGCACCTTACTGCTCACTGAAGGAGCTTCACTAAACACATGCTCTCCATGTGAGAAATTCAGTGACCTGCATCGCCATGTCTATGCAGTGGTACCGAGGTCTTTTGCAGCTCTACAGACACCGAGAACCATTTGGTGACAGGAGTGGCTGTGTGACGGGCACTCCTCAACAGAGAAACACAGCAGAAACCCATTGCTCAGGGAAACTGGGCATGCAGAACGCCTGACGCTGCCAGGCCATTCCCTCTGGTGTTTCAGTTAAAGGCTGTGCTGCTGAGTTTATCCTGTGTCCCAGTCCTCTTCCCTCTCCAGAAAAAGCAAATTTCCTTCAGGGAACGTTCTAGCGGTGCTATTCCTAAGTGCACTAGGGAGCAGCAGTAAAATACGTCTTCCCTCTTTAGCTCTGGGAAGCTACCTAGCTTGCTACACTTTCAAGGTCTCAGTCTGAGTACCCTTGAGGACAGGACCACTTTCCATACTGTGACCGATACAACAGGAGCTTAGAAGCTTTACAACATCCACAAAAAATGTGTGGAGCAGAAATAGATAACTGCTTTTCTATAAGTATACCAAAGTTGTTGGCCGGGTGTGTGTAGAGCATGTACGTGTTCATGTGCCGTGTGCCTGCATTTGTGCACACACATGTGGAGGCGAGAGGTGGACATCAGGTATCTTCCTCTGATGTCGAACACCTTAGTTTTTGAGTCAGGTCTTCCCACTGAACCTGGTTCTCACTGACTGGTTAGACTAGCTGATCAGCAAGCCCTGGGGATCTGCCCCATCGCGCCTAGCGCCAGCACAGGTGTGGACCATCACATCTGGATTTTTATGTGAACTCAGGTTCTCATGCTTCCGTGGATAGCATTTTACTAACTGGGCCATCTTCCCAGTCTTATTTCTGTTTGTGAGATGTACAAAGTGGACACTAAAAAGCATTTAATTGTATAGAAATAAAACTTTATAAATCTCATCCACTATTAAATTTGGTATTAAGAAACTTTTAATGTAGCTTATTTTCCTTAAGATTGTGCCCTGCGGTTGCAAAGTTATACTAGAATCAAGTAAATGTACTACTTTTATCTAAATAATTTCAAAAAACAAAATTATAGGAAAAGTTGAAAAAGTCACAGGAATCACATCTTAGTGGCATAAAGGCCAGTTTTATTTTGTTTTCAGGATGGTTAAAGGCCAGTTTTCTTATGCTTGAGAAGACATGGGAGAATGAGTCTGTCCTTTACGAGAAATCTTAGGGTTTATCTCACTAGCTTCAAGTGAATTTTGCATTCCCATTGAGTATGTATATTTTGCACTTTCTTCTTCTTCTTCTTCTTCTTCTTCTTCTTCTTCTTCTTCTTCTTCTTCTTCTTCTTCTTCTTCTTCTTCTTCTTCTTCT
>NW_026068187.1:424388-438662 GCF_014885135.2 Alexandromys fortis
CTCCTCCTCCTCCTCCTCCTCCTCCTCCTTCTTCTGCCTTTTGGCTCTAAAATAATAGACACATTGCCTGGGGGAGAAGGATTTATAAGAACTTAAAAGTTCTAGAAAGGCCAGTGAACCCCCAAAGGAATCATCCCAAAGGCATGGCCTGGGATGGAGCCCCTGGTTACACTGAGTGCAGGGCTTTGAAGGCACCCCAACCTGAGCTGCTTGAGAGCAGATCCTTCTGAGCTGCAGTCACATCTGCAGGATCCTGGGACTGGAGTCACAGCTTCGCTCTACCAGTTTATAGCGGGAAACAGGGCTGTCAGAGGGCTTCCTGGCTTATAACCCCGTCCTCTTCTGGAAGCTCTGTGGGAACCTGGTTCTGAGGCCCGTGCTTCTCCGCAACAGCAGCAAGTTGGATGGTGTCCAGTTTTGCAGTGACTGCTCTGTGCAGGGATTATCATAATTCAGCGTCTGAAAAGAAGGATCAAGTCCATCAGTTAGTTTCTTTAGCAAACAGTTATTGACTGCAGCTGTGAGCTACTTCTCCTACACAGACAGAGCAGGAACAAGACGGGCAGGCATTTACAGTGCTGAGCTGCCCAACCTCTCCTCTCCTGAGACTCTATTGTCTGCTCCCACCTGGAGGTGTGAGGTCGGCTCATTGATCCGAAATGTTTAGGCTTTGTCATGCAAATGGTGAAAATGATTTCTCAATGTAGGTCCAGTTTCTAAGTATGAAACAAGCTATGCTGCATGTAATGTATGTAAGGACTGTATTTTTAGAGATTTTATTTATGTATTGGTGTGTGTGTGTGTGTGTGCACATGTGTGTGTGCAGGTGCCAATGGAGGACAGAAGTGGGATTCAAACCCCTTGGCACTGGTATTTGTGAACCATCTGATATGGGTGCTGGAATCTTAACCACCACTGAGCCTCCTCATCAACCCAAATGACTGTATTTCTTAGGTGAACTATTTGTTTACATATTTTGCTCATTACTATTTTCATTTTGTGCCTTTGTACTTTTTACCCCTTTTGTCTTAAAATTTTTCTTCATAGTTTATATTGTATTGATTAAAATAATAACAATAATAATAAAACAATTTACTTATTCACCAGTTGACTGCTCTTCTATTATTAGTTGTTAATTTCTCCTTGTACTTTTTATTAATTCTTTTTTTGATGTATTTTTTTAATTTATTTATTTATTAAAGATTTCTGTCTCTTCCTCACCTCCACCTCCCATTTCCCTCCCCCTCCCCCAATCAAGTCCCCCTCCCTCATCAGCCCAAAGAGCCATCAGGGTTCCCTGCCCTGTGGGAAGTCCAAGGACCACCCACCTCCATCCAGGTCTAGTAAGGTGAGCATCCAAACTGCCTAGGCTCCCACAAAGCCAATACATGCAGTAGGATCAAAAACCCATTGCCATTGTTCTTGAGTTCTCAGTAGTCCTCATTGTCAGCTATGTTCAGCAAGACAGGTTTTATCCCAGGCTTTTTCAGACCCAGGTCAGCTGGCCTCACACTGAGACAAGGGGGATGTTCTATCGGGACCTCACCAAGGCCAGCTGACCTGGGTCTGAAAAAGCCTGGAATAAAACCGGTCTTTTTTTTTATTAATTCTTAATTCCACTTTTGGGGGAGTTGTTGGTATTTTTCTAGCTTTTCAATTAATAACTATCATTTTCAAAGAATTCTGCAATTTTATTTTCTATTAATCTCCTTTTGTCCAATAGTTGTTTGAGAGTGTGTGTGTCACTGTTATTGTCCAGCAATAACATGGCTGACAATACTTATCAATATTTCATGCATCTGTAGAAATCATATTCATATGATTTCTAATTTGAATAATAATGAATTAATATTTTCTTTTCCAGCTACAAATTGTGGTTTTGAGCATTTACTAAGCATAAGGCATTTCTCCCAAGTACCTTCTTTGCTTTTCTTTTTGAAATTATCATATAGTTGCATCATTTCTCCTTTTCTGTTCTTCCGTTTAAATCCTCTCATACACCTTTCCTTGCTCCCTTTCAAATTCATGGCCTCTTTTACCATTAATTGTTATGACATACATCTATATACATATACATCATATGCATACACATTCCTAACTATAACCTGCTCGGTCTGTACTCTGTTACTTGTATGTATGTTTTCAGGGCTGAGCATTTGGTATTGAATAACCAACCAATGCACTGTTCCCTGGGGAAAACTATTTCCCATGCTCTCAGCATTCCTCAGTCCTTAGTTGCCTATTGTTCTGTGTGCATTTGAGACTCCACAGGCTTTGCCCGTCGGCTTTGGTGTGTCTGTTGTTGGTGTCAGCCTTGTTTAAGCAGTCATGTCGGTGAGAATTTTTTGTGGCCCTCTGTTGACTATTCCCTCTTCTTATTCTTAGGTTATGAAATAATTTGGTCCATTTAAAAACTTATTTTAAAAATTAGTTCTTTATACAGGGTCTGGGGAGATGACTTAGTCATTAAGGCACTTGCCATGCAAACGTGAGGACCTGACTCAGACTCTCAGCACCTATTTTAAAAAAAAAGCAAAAGCAAGGTACTGTGGCATATATCTGCAGGTCCAGCATTGGAAAGGCCAAGACAGAACAGTTCCTGGAGCTTGCTGACTGGTCAGTCTATCTGAATCTGAGAGCTCCGCCTTCAGTGAGAAACTCTGTCTCAGAAAATACTGTAGAAAGCAACTGAGGAAGATACTTTGTTGGTCTGGCCTCTACAAAAACATACGCACATGCATGCCTAGAAACACACGCATACACATGTGATTATGTATGCACACGCATTCACATACTCACGTACTCATATAAAAACCATATTGAGGGATAGAGAGGTTCAGGGTTTAAGAGTGGTTTCAACTTTGCTGTGGGACTCGATTTCTGTTCCCAGCATCTATAATATTGGGTGGCCCACAAACCACCTGTAACTACTCCAGCTCCTGCATACACCTCTCTCTCTCTCTCTCTCTCTCTCTCTCTCTCTCTCTCTCTCTCTCTCACACACACACACACACACACAGAGAGAGAGAGAGAGACAGAGAGAGAGAGAGAATAAAAGAGAGAGAGAGATCTAAAATAAGTACATGTGTGTCATAATGGTTGGGTTGTTCTTTGTTTTACTGTGCTGAACGGAGGCAGTTAAAGGCTTCATACAACATTGCTGTCTTTCATTGTTTTCTCCTCTCTCCTATAGTCTCTACTTTGTTAGAGTTGGCAATTATCAAACGCATAAATACTAAAAAGTGTATTTTCATTCTGCACTTTTCAGTCCTCTTGTCTTTAAGATCTGGTCATTCGCTTGTTTCTCCAAAAGATTCCTACATTTTGACTGGACTCAAAAGTAGAAGCTCTCAATGAGGGCAGCTGACGTCACTTGGAAATCTGTTCCTGGCATTATTCTCTGCCTCCTTTCTATTTTTCTTAGTGTGTTGTTTCTTCAGAGCAAGACATGGTATTTGTGCTGCAGGACACGTGGATTCACAAGAAGCTGGACTGGGCATGCTTTGGGCTTCTTACATTCTTTGTTTAAGGGCTTTTGGTGGTTAAGATTGTTTGGTAATTAAGGTGGTTATTATCTTCTGTAGAGAGACTAGAAAAGTTAAGGATTCTACTAGCTCTTTTGGGTCCCAATAACTGAGGCACAGTGGTATTTGTCAGGCCAGGAATATTCCCCCTTTTTGTTCAGATTGCCACTCACAATGCATCCGCAAGCAGATTTCGCTTTCTCTACCCATTTCTCTTTAGTCTGTAACAAGCATGCTCCTCAGTCAACAGCAGGAACATTCTGCTGTGTTCAAGACACCTTCCTTCATGGGAAGACCTTGCTTTCATCTCCAGCCTTGATTTAGACCACATAACCCTTTCACTCATCACCCGGAGCATCAGAAGCTATTTCTGTGGCCATACACTTCCTGTAGAAAGTTTGAAGTTTGCATTCATCATCCGCTTCAGTGAGTTTCTGATAGCCAGTGGCTAGGAAGGAAATATTCAGCTTCATTTTGATACAGCTCTGTCTTGGAGGCATCGTGAAAAAGGAGCCAGAATGCCCTTCTTGGTACTTCTTGGCCTTTCTTGTTTTATGACCTAATCTGGGATCTTGACCTTTGCTTTTAAAATTTTGTTAAAATCTGTATTTTCCTGATAATTACTAACTCACCCATTTAAAGGATTATTATCTAAGCCCTTTCTTCCCTCTAGCTCTTATTCTGTCTTTCTTATTTCTTTTTGTCAGATAAATTTATTATGAAAAATTGTTCTTTCA
Organism: Alexandromys fortis; assembly: GCF_014885135.2. Taxonomy (NCBI): domain Eukaryota; kingdom Metazoa; phylum Chordata; class Mammalia; order Rodentia; family Cricetidae; genus Alexandromys; species Alexandromys fortis. The sequence goes on from NW_026068187.1 coordinate 428,650, forward strand.
GTGGAGAGACAAGCTCTTTACATCATTATAAATTGTACCAGGCTTTTCCTTTCTTCTTATTTTGTTTCATGTTTATAGAAACATGTGGCATGCATAAGTAACATTGTTCTTTGAATTTCTGTTTTACTTACTTTATTTCTGAACTGTTTATTGGTGTTGCAGAATGTTCAGCCATTTGGTCTGTCATCATTGTTACAATATACTCTCTATTCCTTCTTACCTAGTGCCTACTCAATCTCTAGTTTAAATAATAGGTGAAACTCAGGGCCTCTCACTCCAGGCTAAGCCCCTGGTAATGTATGCCTACTTCACTTCCCAGCACAGCCTCTGAGGGTCTTCTTGTATCAAGTCACTGTCCTCTGTGACCTTGCATGGTAATAAGAGTCTTAACATTCTAGAATTAGAGGAAATGAATAACAGTCATTTTACCCATGTATATATCTTAGTTGTCCTTTGAGGGATGTCCCAGAAAGCATCCGCCAAGTATAAAACATGCTCTCTCCTGTTCAGCTCTTTCTAACTCTCAGGATCATTAGTTTTCTCAGCTCATTGCTCCTCAGTGATGGGATGATGTTCAAGTCAACATCAGAACTCTAAAGTCTGCAGTTGGTTGCATCAGTAGAAATTATTTGAATAGAATACAGAAGTCAGTGTTTAAGCTTTTATTGATACATTTGAATGGCAATGGACAGACAGAAGAGATAAAACATCTCTGAAAACCCCTGAGAGCTGGGGGGCACTCAGTGCAAAGAGATGACCTCTTCCATGTCTTCCTGTTTCTGACAGTACACAGCAAAGCAAGCAAGAGAAGGGAGTTTAGACAAGAAAGCACCCTGTAGAAATGATCACTGAGAAAGAACCAAATGAGAAGAATCATGGCTTTCCATCAATGTTGCAGGGTGGGGCAGAGCAGGGTAGGCTAGTCTCCTGCCAGCTGTCTTTTGGTACTGGGCACTGGAGTCAGGAAAAGTCATGGCTGGTCTGTCTTCAAATAGGAATATAGTCCCTTGGCTGTGACTCCTTTCTTCTCCCCCTGTATCTGTGCTGTGTCCTGGCCCTGAGCTGAAGAAGCAGGAGCATGCTGGCTACCTGGATCCTGGCTTCGGATCACTATTTCCCTTGTGTGGTCATTGACCCATTCATCTCTAATGACAGTGGGTGCGCGCTCCCCCTGCCCTCCCTTTGGGCCCGGGTGGCTGCTCCTCCCATCTTGTCTTCCTCTCACAGTGCTTGTCTGGGTCTGGACCTGGCCTCCGAGCACTGGCTCTTCTGTCTCATGGTTGCTTACTGGTGTCCAGCCTTGCCCCATACCTGACTGTATCTGGATCCGTCTCTTTTCTGGAGCCCTTATCTGTCGTTCAGACTGGTTCCCATCATGCTCCAAAGTCTGAGAATATGATCCTACCTGTGTCTGGAAGTGTCCTGTCCCTACCTGTCCTGTATGACTGCTGTCTTGTCCATAGATCTCAGTCATTCTGTTTTGGTCATGCATGGACCGGTGTGTTTGGATGTGGCTGTTTCCTTCCTGCTGGCTCCTGCCTTGTTCCCTCATCTGGGTGTGTGTCTGAGTGGATGACTGTCCCTGGTGGTGGTCTTTAGCAGCCTGGCCTGCTTGGTTTCTACCTTGACTGTGAATCTCAGTCTCTCTGTTCTGGTCATAGATGGATCCCTGTGTTTGGACGCTGCCACCTCTTGTCTGCTGCCTACAGCCCTGTTCTACCGTCTGAGTGTGTATCTGGGTATGAGACTCTGCCTGTGTCTGGTAGTGTTGTGTAGCATCTTGGTCTTCCTGGATCCTGTCTTGGCTATGGCTGCTAGTCCCTCTGTCCTGGCCATAGTTGAATCCCTGTGTCTGGAAGGCACCTTCTTGGGTCTGAGTTGTGGTTCCAACTGTGGTCTCCTCTGTCTGCTGGCTAACCTGTGACTGCTGCTCTGACCTCCTCTCTCTGGTCCAACTCTTGTCTTCTGTCTTCGGGGTCTGCTCCACCTGTCGTGTTACTTGTGTTTGCTGGTTTACAATCATCTCCCGTCTCTGAGACTCAGCCTCCCTGCCGTGACTGCTGGTCTGTGCAGGGTAGCTGTCCTGATTCTGGGTGTGTGTCCCCACCCTGACCTGTTCTTCAGACCCCTGGTCCCTCTGTCCATGGCTGCTGTCCTCACAATGCCGCCCTGCTCCATATCTTCCCACTCCAGTGCTACCTCTCTGGCCTTGCTCAAGCTCTTTCCCGGATCCAGGATAGCAGCTTTCAGATCTGTCAGACACGCAGGCACCCCTAGGACTCTCACTCAGTGTCTTAAAGCAGGCCCGAGCAACTTTGAACACTAAGACCAGGAATTCCTTGAACTCCACAGCCCCTGTGTTATCTTCATCCAGCAGGCGCAGGACTTCATCCACAGTCGAGGGATCATGGGGGTTCTGGGGGAGAAAGGAGGCCAAGTCAGCATTGCTCCTCTACGGAGAACTCGGTCAGATCCATTGCACTCTGCTTCTAGGCTCCCTCGCCGCACTGCAGACTGGGGACTCTCGGACCCCAGCGCCGCCTACAGCATCACAGTGTGGTGTTCTGTTATTTGTGTCTTCTGCTGTATCATCTCTCTTACTCAAGGACAGGGCACACCTTTTGTTTTATACATCCTCGATTTCAGATCTGCAGGATGCTCAACTGGGTAAAGATGCATTGGAGAGGGAATGTGTGTGCTTGTATGCAGCTGTCTGGGCTCCTGGCTCCTTGTGGCTGCCCTTGCCACTTGGCCCCTGGAACCAACCCTACCTGAAACACAGCAGGAGCCTGGCCCCACGGGAATCCAGAGAACTCCCGTGATGGGGCATCCTATCAGAACAACAGGATGCTCTAACCATGTAGGCACCATCCTTGTGTGCTGGTCTTTGTACCTAAGGACTTCATTATTCCCTCTACTTTAGATGTTAACAGAAAGCAGAAATGTGTATTAGGGCTCTGGTTCTGGTTTCCTGGGTGGGGTTGTTCTTTTGGAGTCCCTGCACCTACAGTTGTTCAGAACTAGTGCTCCAAAATCCCATTTTTGACCCCACTAGTGAGCTAATGTTTTGAAGCAGCTTTGTGCTAGGCAAGAGCAGTGTCTTAACAGATGCTAATAAGCAATCAGGTTTCAGACCCGTGCAGGAAATGTTCCTGGGTCGGGTTTGAGAGGTGCCAGAATGCAACGACTAATTTCCCCTCGAGGCCATTTGAAGAGTCTGTTCTTGCCTGGGGGAGTCTCCTTACCTTGTCTTGAAATTAAACTCAATTTAAAGAGAGAATTGGATCCAAGAATCTGCCCTTTCCCTAAGGATGTGGAGGTGTCGCCTGTGTGACCTCTTTCCCTCCGTGTCTTTTGTGTTGGCCTGCACAGCTGCCAACAGAGCTAGCAGGCTCAAATTTGGCTGCTTGCTCTTTACACCCCCAGGTAAAAGCCCTTACAGGTAAACACACACTGACTGTCCCTAGAATGTTTCTCCCTCTAATCCCCACATATCATACCACTATGACATCAGCAAACTCATGTTCCAGGAGCCTCTTCAGCTCCCCCCGCGTGAGCACTTTGCAGCCGCCCTCTGACCTGGCATAGCACCCGAAGGCTTCGATGATCCCATGAATGTTTTGCAGCAACTGAGGCATCTGTGCAACTAGCTGGAAGATATAAAAAAAAATCCCGTCATGGGTGCTATAGTCTGTGCAACTAACTGAAAGATATGAAAAGTCCCTGTTTGGGCGCCATAGTCAGCTCATCCCCTGCTGTTTCCTCACAGTACTCAGTGGCTCACTCCTTTCTTTGTGTCTTCAGCTGCATTTGAGGTTTCCCTACTTTCCTTCATCTTTTGCTAAAAATGGACTTTGTGGTGGGAAGAAGGAAACCCCAGGACTTGGAAGGAAGTTTCTGAACCAACATTTAATGCCAGGCTTCACCACCTACCTGACGTGAACTGGACCAAGATCTTCACTATTCCGAGCCTCAGTTTATTCACTGAGTGAAGGAGATACTTAGCACTTACTTCAGAGAATTATCATAAAGGCTTTAGAAGATAATGCATAAAAGACACCCTGCTGATGCCTGGTTTTCTGCTAAGTGGTAGCTATTAAGTATCATCATCATTGTTATTACATACATATACACATATATAATTTGTGTACAGCCATAGACACTGAACTGCTCACAAAGCATTTTCCTGTGTAACAGCTGATGACCCTCGCTATCACTAGCATTTTCATAGTCGGGCAAAAGGGCTCAGAGCAGATAGATTTGTGAAGGCCACACATTCATTATTTTCTTTTAACCCATATGCAATTAGTTCTTCAGCAAAAACCTTTGGATGGATTTCTTTTTGCCTGTTTCTAGGTAGTAGTGTCCTACTGGGAACGTGAAAAGGTGGTTAGCCCCTCTTTTGACTTGAAGCTCCCCGGAATCTCCAAGGGGATTCCCTGTGTTCTTGACTTCCCCAGAGAAGCTACTTGGGAAGAAGGTGAGATGCACCTCTTGGGAATACTAGGGCTAGGGGGTACCTTTCCGGTGCCAAGATGGTCTGCATTTGCTCTCTGCCCTCAGTCCTGGAACCTGTCAGAGAAGTCAGCCTCTATAAAAGATACATGCATGCTCCATCAAGTCTAAAGGACTTGTGATGAATGGGTCCCAGTCAAAGGCAAAAGCATCCATTTCCACTAGATGGGTGAAGGTGGAGATGGGTGTGGCTGAATGGGGAAGAGACATAGATGTGTTAAACAGAAGACTTGGGGAGGTGCTAAAGATGATAGGGTTGAAGTACAAGGGGAGATGGAAGCTTGCAGCTTCTGGGAAGGCGGGGAAGGGACCTTGGAGATGAAGAGGAGGACTGTGGGGAAAGGATGGCGTAGGTGGAGAAGCAAGGAGTGAGGCAAGGCAAGGAAGGAGGCGTAGTTCAAGAAAAAGCAAATGAGTGTGGTTGGAGGACTGAGAAGTCTAGATCCCAGGTGAGTTGTGCAGGGACAACTGACCCAGGAGTCCTTAGCTTAGACCCTTCCGTCTCTCTGCCTCAGGGCATAAAAGTTCAAGTTTCTCCCTTAACACAGTGGATGCCCACATCCCATGTTTTAAAAGACAATTACAGTCTCTGATCACCAGCCTATAAACACTGAAAAGAACAAAATGTCCTTTTAGTGATGATTCAGATCGTTAGAATAAATTCTACAAATTCATCTTGCCTATGTATAAACTTAGAGTCAGGAAAGAAGCTCAAATTAGTCCCTGCCTCAATAAGACAATGGATTTATTGTCTGGGTTGGCAGAAACAAAATTATTCTGATTCTAGGGTCTCTGAATTGCAAAGAACCTTCCAGAATCTTATGGGGGGGGGAGTTATACTGATCCAGGAAGGTGTGTGGGTGGTGGGCGGCTCCACTGCTGCTGCCCACACCATCCAATGAGGAGAGCTGCAGGCTAGCACCAGGAGAGGAGAAAGCGGATTGCCTCAGAAGCACACCTTTTCCCAGGTGCTCTGGCTTCAGCCTGCCAAGACTCTGCGGGGGCCCTTCCTGCCTCCAGCTATGCACGGAGACCTGCCAGCTCAGATCTGACTGCCCTGGATTCATGAGCTCAGCCTGCCAAGACACTGAGAATGAGCAAGAAGTTCTTCTGGGGGGAACTTACCTAGTGCCCAGGCAGGATGGGACAAGTTTCTGTTAAGCAGTGTGTGGAGGACTTGTCAGTGGGACAAGAACCTTTTATAGAGGCTTTAATGGCACTCATATGTATTTTAGACAGGATGTCTCCACCCTACAAGAAGGCTTGATTCATCCTAGGCTTAGCCCAGCCCAGCCCCACCTCCCTTCTTCTCCAGCTCACCTTCTGACCCAAGGCTGCGTCTGTTTAATTACAGGCCCTTTCCACCAAGGTTGGAGCTGTCTCTTGTTGTGTCTATCTTCTTAGGACTAGGAGGCTTCTTCCAATGAGATAGGCTCAGCAGTGCTTTACACAGGCCTGAGATCCTGTGGGAGACTATGCATCTCTAGGAGCCCTCAGAGTCATAGAAATCTTGTTTCTTTATTCAAGAACATATCTGCTTAGTGAAGATTATTCTTTTCAAAGGTTTTTTTTTTATTTCCTTTCGCTTTCTGTTACTACTGCTGTTACTTAGACATGTTCTAAGTTCTTGTTTTGGGATTGTCTAGTTTATGAGTGTGTACCTGCATGTATCTGCATGCATGTATGTACACATGCATGAAGACTAGAGGTAAACCTTAGATGTTGTTCCTCAGGTACTTTCCACACTCCACATGCTTTTTTTCTGAGGCAGAGTCTCTCACTGGCCTGGAACTTGCCCATTAGTCTAGGCTGGCTGGCCAGCAAGCTCCAGGAGTCTGCGTCTCTCCACTTCCCCAGTTCTGGGGAAGTTACTGGGGTTGTAAGTATGCACCATCATACCCAAAGTTTTCTATTCTGGATTCTGGAGGTTGAGCTCAGGTCCTGTGCTTTTTCATTTAAATACTTTATCGATTGAGCTATCCTCACCCCACACATGCCAGATGCGGTCTCAGTTTCTATTTATTTATTTATTTATTTATTATTTATTTTACATCCCAACAGCAGTTTCCCCTCCCTCCTCTCTTCCCAGCCCCTCCCCTACCTCCATTCTACACCTTCCACAACTCCTCTGTTTTATTCAGAAAAGGACAAACCTCCCACGGAATATTGACAAAGCATGGCATATCAAGCAGTAAGACTAAACACCTCCCCTTATATTAAGGCTGGACAGGGCAACCCAGTATGGAAAATGGTGTCCCAAAAGACAGCAAAAGAGTCAGAGAAAGCCCTACTTACATTGTTAGGAGTCCCACAAGAAGACCAAGCTACATAACTGTAACATATATGTGAAGGGCCTAGGTCAGTCCCATGCAGGCTCCCTGGTGGTCGGTTCAGTCTCTGTGACATCCTTTTAGTCCAGGTGAATTGATTTTATGAGTTTTCTTGTGATATTCTTGGTGGTTTCAAGTTTTATTCAAACAACAACAAAACCCACTTTCTGTTGAAAAGGCAGCATTTTACAGCTGGAGAGAGAAAAGACTGTACATGATCATGCCCGGTCTTTCCACTAAACAGTAGGAACCTAGTGGATCTATGGCTAGGAGAGGCAAGACCAAAGGAAAGAATCCTTCTTCTAACTGATTTGTTCAAACCCATTTGCTACACACTTCAGAGCAATATCTAAGGTGAAAGTGTCAGTGAGTTTGGCCTGGGAGGGTCGCTGAGCTTTCACGGTAGTGACACCCTCCTCTGGGTTCTCTCCAGCCCTATTTCCTCGTCTCTGTCTCAGGGCCACAAGAGGAATCTAATGGTCAACTGTGTCTGTGTATGTGCTCACACTGGCACGCTCACGTGCACACATGTGCACACACAGGCACACCCACGCGCACCTACCCCCCCACGCACATGTAGGCACACACATGCACACACACGCGTACACATGCACACATGCATACACACATACACACACATTCATACACACATACACACATGCACACACATGCGTACACACATACACACATGCACACACACATGCATACACACACATACACACACATGCACACACACGCACATACACACACACACACACACACACACAGGAGGCCATTGTAGACAGCTTGGTGGACTCAGCATCATTTGTTAAGTCAGTCTCTCCAATGCAGTGTCATCTGCATCACCCGTCAGATCACCCGGTGTGTGAACACACACCAGGGCTTCTCTTGGGCTGAGTGGCAGCTGACTTCTCACAATGAAGATTCTCGCGTGGCCTGAGTTTCTGTCATCATAGCAGCAGCCAAAAATCCATCCCTTCCTGAAAGTCTGCTGGAACGCATTGAGGAACGCACAGTGGTGAAGTGGGGGTGGTTAGAGGGTGTTCCTTTATGCTGTACCCCAAAGAAACAGACAATGGTAATTGAATTTGCTGAAAAACACTCACATTTTGAAGATATTCTAAAGACTGACCAATTATTAACTCCATGATTGCAGAGTTAGAATACAGTGAGAGCCAAAATGACCTTGGGCTACCTTTAATACTTTAATGGCCATTTATCCTCCACCTGTGTGTCTGAATTAACGCCATCTTGACTTGTAGATTAAACTTGGAATATATTGCTAAGCTTGACATGTCTAGCTTATATCGACTCAGAAGATAAGGATGTCATCAGATCACATTCAATACTTATAGCAGAGATTTCCCTGACTTGCGGTCACCAACCTGAGTGGTGCTCCATCAGTATGTCCAGCAAGTGTGATTTGTAACTACCTTTTGTTCTCTGCCTGTAAAATGTTCATATAACTTCCATGATGGAGCATGCTGCCCAAGGCACTCTGATTGGTGCTATCACATTATGGTCATGTTTAAAAATAAACTATTTCCTTTGGAGCAAAAGTTGGTTTATGTCTAAATCCAGAACATTCATGATTCTTTTCTTCACCTTGGAAAAAGAGTAAAACATTTCTGCAGAGTAGAGGGCTGTTTTCAGAACCAGCTTGTATGAGAGAAATTTGATGATATTTGTTGCTAACACACCCTAACTGAAAGGTGACAGAGACGTGGTACTTGGAACAGAAACAAAATAAAAGTCAACAGTTCTGAGCCTCCCTGATCCTCTCACCAACTGAATCCTTATCTCCCTAAAGATCCCTGTAAGGAAGACCTGGAAACCCAGTGAGCAGCTCCCAGTCAGCCCTGGAAATGCCTGGAAGATTAGGTAGATGCCTGGTAACCCTGTTGACAAGAGTCTAGTGACTTGGGCTATGTCACTCCTGAGTCTAATCCCTGACTGACAGAAGTGCTGGCCATGTTGTTTGTCACTGTGACCCAGGCAGAGCATGTGGACAGTGTCTTCAGCATCCTTAGTTTGGTCAGAAGAGCTGTAATCTGCCATGTCCAGGAGTCTGAAGCTCTCAGTTTTCATAGAGAAAGCAAACTAGAAATTCCGAATCTCTTTCCCATTGGAAAAAGAAGAAAATATATGGCCAGAGATAATGGGGATAAGGGGAGCTTCCTTTTCCTGTTTCTTGAGAATCCTTCTCCAAACTCTAGTGTCCTGGTTGTACCAAGGGTTTGCTGACTCACGGGTAATGGGAACAGATATATTTCCCACTGTGTTCTTGCTCTTACCCTAGTCGGTAGTCAAAAGTATGGACCTGTCATTTCCCATCACACTTGACCTCCTGCAAGCCTTTCTGTTTTAATGTTTCTTTTCTATCATCTACACACAGAAACCTTCCCATGTAACTGTCACTGCTTCCTCTGTCCTGTGTTTCCAGATTGTCCCAATCAGATGAGATTTCTCTGCTCACAACACTCTTGCTGGTGCATATTTACAGCTTTGGTTTTACTGTTCCAGCACCGTCTTTAACTGTCTGTCAGCTTTCTTTCACAGTCTGCCTCCTTCGGAGAGCAAACAAGATCTGTGGTAAGCATGACAACTTGAAAGGGAGGTCCTGTCCATGTTTTCAGGGAAGTGTCACCAGTACATGAAGACTGGGTGATACATCATCCACCCACGCTGGTCTCCAGGTTTCCCCCTCACTAGAGCTACTGGCCTCCATATCTTTATTCACGGGGATAGAGTAGTGCACTTCTGTGTCTGAGGTCAAAAGTGCATCCTGGGACCAAACTGGGGTAATCTCTAAGGCAGATCTGAACCAGGGTGGACTGGATTGTGCTGGTTTGAATTCTATAAACCTGATGGTGTTGTTCTTCAGTAAGGCCGGTCAGCATTTATCTATTTCCTTTTCCATTAACCAACACATTAACACATTAACCTATCCCTCCCACAGAAGTATCTGGGATTAGAGGTGATGGCTAATGACAGTGTCCTGAGAAACAAAGGAGCACCAGGGCTGTGCAGAGACTAAGTGGAGGTTATTCTAGGAGCTTGAAAACACAGTTCTTATTTGATGAGAGTAGGGTAGGGTGCTGAATACTGAGAACTTTGAAAATAATAGTTTATTTTTGACAAATATATATTTATATGTATATATATATA
>NW_026068187.1:439039-475542 GCF_014885135.2 Alexandromys fortis
GCCAATAGAATTCCTCCTGTGTTCGTGTCTTATTGTAGACATTTTAAAGCTATTCTGAAGGTCACTGGGCACTTTCTAAATTTATACATTCATTATGTGTAGACTACCTTTACCAAGCTGGTACCGGCAAGATGAGAAACACATAGGTGTTGTTCTCATCCTCAGGAATGGAGAAACTGGTCCAACATGTGACTAGCTACATGGTCTAATAAGCCTTAATTTCCTTATCTGCAAATGCCATGACCTTTGCTTATATCAGCTAGTTATGGCCAGGTTATAATATACATCAAGGGGTTGTGCAGATGATATAACCAGGAAATTTTGCCATGCAAGCATGTGGAGTCTGAACTCCAGAATTCATCTTTTAAAAAGCATACTCTAAGTTTGGTTCTCTTGAAAGCTACTTGGGGTGAAAAAGGTTTATTTCAGACTACAAATTCCAGTCCATCATGGAAGGCAGTCAGGACAAGAGCTCAAGGCAGGAAACTGGAGGCGAGAGCTGAATGAAAGACCATGCAGAATAACATTGTCTATGATCTAACTCTCCTGGCTTGCTTGGACTGCTTTCTTATACAAACAAGGACCACCAGCCCAAAGGTGGCATTGCGCCCACATCAATTTAATCAAAAAATAAAATAATGCCTCCTAGTGCTTGCCTTCAAGCCAGTTTGATGGAGCTCAGTTGCTCAGTTCTGGTTCCTTTCCCAAGTGACTCCTGTTTACATTCAGCTGACAAAAGCTTAAGCATACACACATGCACAATAAATGTGAAATTACCTCATAAACTGGTGAAACTAAACCATGTCTGGGTTATTACTGCCATTTAAAGTAATGGTAGTGAATGAGCCTTTTGATTATAGGAAAGAGGAATATACATGAGATTAATAGTCACATGGCTTATACATTCTATTCTTTAAAAAGCAACTAATTTAAAAGTAATTTGTACAATAGCACAATTTGAGAATAATTAAAACTAAAGCTAAAGATAGGTTCTGTTATTTGCAAATTAATTGCAAGTGAAATTGTAATTATCTATTAAACAGAAAGAAATAATATTCAATGTATGCAACTTTTGTGTCTGCATAACTAGACACAGTTTACAATGATACAAACTTAACTAGCAGCAGATAGGGGCTTTTGGAGATTGTGATTGGTCATTTGGGTGTCTGGTCCCCCTACTTCAGACTTATAATTCTAAACCTAGAAGTTCCAAAGTTCCAGACACTTGGAGGCCTTTCCATGTATAGGAGGGGCCCACAGATCACACGCCTGCCAACTGGTGCTAGGCATGGAAGAACTCTACCTGTGTGTACCCTGAGATTTTCAAATGTATGCTGGGATAATGGCAGCAGTAGCTAAGACAATAGTCATTTGCCTCAACAAAACCCAGCTGAGCCTGACTGCTGGGTCTGACACCAGGGGAGCTGGATATAGACAAGGCCTAGAAGGCTTGATGATGCCAATCCTGAGTCACAGAAGCCAAGTAGTCCAACCAAGTCTGAACTCTAGAAGCAAAATTCTGGTTGAGATGGCTGTCCAGCTCATGGGTATTTCAGGACCCCGAGAATGGAGTGTGCACATGCATGGGGGTCTGGAAGAGATCCTGTTTGTCCTCCATGCCCAAGGTCAGTCACTGACAACAGAACTGAGGTCTTCACTGTGCAGACTGGGGCAGTCACGGAGTCACTGGACCCTTGCCACACCGATACCCTGCTTCCCGGGTCCCAAAGTGTTTACAAACTGCGAGTTTCTTACTATCCCTGTGTTCCAAAGCATGGACCTGAGTTTCAGTGAGGTAAAATGACATTTCCAAAGTCACCCTGGCCTTTGAGAGTAGAGCTGGGGCGAGAACTGTGAATTTTCTTCCTGGCTCCATTGGCTTCTCATGGAGCCCTCGATGGAGGACTGTGATTGATGGGGTGCATTGCCTGTGTGTCACAGGCCCTGTGATCAAGGGCCTAAATGAGAGATCACACTAGGAGTCAGGTTAGCACCATGGGAGGGAAGAATTCCAAAGGCAAAGCTCCAAGACTGAGGCATGGAACTGTGAATTATCAGGTATTATCTCACAATGAATTTCAACCTCTTTCTCTGATGTCACTAGCCAAGTACTTAAGACCTTCCTATTTTCTTCTGAATCTTTCTCTTCCCAGTATATCTTGAAGCAGAAATGACCTTTTATTGTTGTTAATCTAGAAATTGAGGGGTTGGGGAGGTGGTTTAGTCAGTAGATTATTGTGTCAAAAGCATAAGTACCTGAGTTTGAATCTCCAGCACCCACATAAAAACCAGGTGCAACAAAGTGTCTATAATCCCAGAAGTGGGATTTCAAACACATGTAGGTTCCTCAAGCTCACTGGCCAGTCAGTCTAGCTTCAGGCTCAGTGAGAGACCTGGTCTCAAAAAATAGCATGGAGGGAGACTCAGAAGAAACCTGATGTTGACCTCTGACCTCTACATGCACGTGTGCACACATGCACATTGCCTACATGCATACATATCCACCCAAACAAACATGTACACAGGCACCTCTGTGCCCTCGCACACGCACGCACACACGTGAGGCTTTCTGTATGTCCGATGACTTGAGGCTCCTCCAAAATGGAGCTCAGAGACTTGAGATAAATCCTGTAAGCTCCCTGAGTTTTGGTCTTTTGTTTGAGAATGGAGCTTATATAATACTTTTCTTTCTGGGTGTTGTATAGATTTTGTGAAATAATGAACCTTAAAACGTTTTCCTGGTGACTGATGATAGTAGGCCTTCATTGAACAGAAGACTTATGATGCCAGTAATGAAGACAGGGTCAAAGCTGATAAAGGAGCATTGACAATTTAGAGTTGAGCTCATGATCCTTAAAAAAGAAGGCTAAATGTGGTTAAACAGAGAGACCAGAGGCTCCTATGGTCATGGACCAGGTTTTAGAGTGTAACATGGCTGGATAGTAAGCATGTTGCAAGGCGGTATGATCTGTAGCTTCAACACGCCAAGTAGCAAAGGAAGTCAGAAGTCATCTGAGTTGCAGTGGGTGAAAATTCTGCACAGTTGACCAAATGGACATTTGTCATAACGCTCTCTGTCACTTTATCAAAGTCATAGCACAAAGACATGAATGTTTGATGGTTGACAGAGAAATAGACCACTCAAATAGAAAATACAGAGGACCACAGCTTCATGGCTCCACAGTTCCCAGGGAGAAGACTGGAATTCAGCCTGGCAGCAACTGCATGCTCTTCTGGAAGCCACTGTGAATACACAGTTGATGCCTTCTCGAAATAGAGCTCAGACTGTCTTTAAGATTCCGTGGGGTCTGTCACTTGTAATTCACTTTGCTGACATTCTCTAAGGCCTAAGTTAGTGTCTTGGCCAACCCATAGAAGGAAGAGCGCTTGCTGCCTTCTATATTCTGTTTTACTCAAAGTCTGCTAATAGAATTATAAGTCACATCCAAAACATATCTTTCTCACAACATCTATATTGGTGTTTGTCTAAAAATCTGGTATCAGAATTTGTTATATTGACCCATTGATTTAGACAACAAAGCTTGCAGTTTCCTCCAGACATGGTTTCTCACAATGGAGGGTTTCCCTAGAAGACTTCTGAGTAGATCCACAGTGTCTCAGTAGCTTGGGGTTTAACTTGTTTGTTTTAGTCTTTCTCCTCAGGAAGTATATAAAAGTCTTTTTAAGAAGATGCATTTGTTTGACATTTAATCTGTGTGAGCGTTGTGCCTGTACACGTATTTGTGTGCCACATGTGTGCCTGGTGCCTGTGGAGGTCAGAAGAGGATCTCACATCCCCTGGAGCTGAAGTCACAAATGCTGTGAGCTGCCATGTGTGTGCTGGAAACTGAGCCCAGGTACGTTTAACCACTGAACCATATCTCCAGCTCCCTGGTATTTTAATTAAGCAGTTTAAAATTCGTATTGAAAGTGTATGTGTACTTGAAAGAAAAATCAAGACATCAAAGAAAAATAAACATCACTAATTCTGTTACCAAAAGTAGATGATGTATCTTTTCACTCATTATATGTGTGCATATAAGTGATTGATGGTAGTGGTCCTCTATTGAACTACTGTCCTGAGCCCCAGATGTTGACACAATGATGGTGGTGGTCCTCTATTGAACTACTGTCCTGAGCCCCAGATGTTGACACACTTTACCCTTCTAGCACCAGTCAGGAAAGGGCTACTGCTATTTCCATCTCCAGACAAAGAAAGCAAGGTACAGAAAGGTGATGAGACCTAGTGTAAGTTACAATTAATGAATGGTACTTGAACCTTCAGACCATTGGTTCTGAAGTTTGGGCCTTCTACTTCTTTTACTCTCTCTCTTCTCTCTCTCTCTCTCTCTCTCTCTCTCTCTCTCTCTCTCTCTCTCATGTGTATGTGTGTGTTCACATTATATAATATGAGGAGTTAGTTTATATTGGAGTATCAACTATTCAGTTTATTTTACCTGATTTTTCACATAACTAGGGGAAATTTATATTTTAAAGATTGTTAGATAATCATCAACAATTTATAACATTATTTTTTAATTCATTATTTGGATCTTTGTCTTTAAGCATATTTTTTCTATTGATTCTTTGAGAGTTTCACCCATCTCCCAGTCCCTCTGCATCCACCCCAACCTTTGCAGTGCCCCCACAAAGGAAAACTAAAAAAGAAATAAAAAGTAAGTTACAGATTTTTAAAAGAAAAAATAATAAATAAATAAAAATTCAAATAAGAATATCAATATCAATTTAAAAACTAACAAACTAACAAAAAACAAATAAGCAAACAAGCAAATCTAAACAAAAAAAAGAAAAAAACAACAAAATGCTTTGGTTCTCCGTCTTTGCCTCTTCAGTTGTCTTAGTGGCACTGGGAGCTGCTTGGTATCAATCAAGTGTCCTCTTTTGTCCAAACAGCTTTTCTCGCACATGTTCATTGTATAATGTGCTGTTGGTCAGGCTCAAGGCGTCTGGCCTCCAGCACACCATCAACACTGGAACCCGATGAAACTCCCCAGACATCCTGCTGTTGCCCCGAGTCATGTAGACCAAGTGGCCATGGCTCTGCAGGTCAATCTATTCATGTACTCCAGCAGGTAATGGATGGGGTAGATTCTGGGGTGTACCAGCTCATAGCCCTAGATGTGTATAGATGGGGTAGATGCTGGGGTGTACCAGCTCATAGCCCTAGATGTATATGTGGGTGGCTGCTGGGTTGGTCAATTTGGGCGCTGGTACCACTACCCTCTGGTGAGGGATGGGACCATCTTTCCCAATTGTGAGGAGCCAGCTCTCCTATTAGGGGCATGGTCAGCTTTCTGGTGCCCGGATTAAAGGGTCCATTATTCCAGGGTCATCGAGAAATGGGATCAGCTCTCTGCTGAGGGATGAGCGACTCTCCCCGGGCAAGTGAGGGGCAGGGTTAACATGGTGAGGTCCTTGTATTTCAACTAATGGTTCAATACATGGTTTACATGGGCCCCTGTGGTAACAGTCAATGAAAATCAACACAGACCCCAGCTGTGGCAGGACCACAGACCCAGACATGGCCAGCAACAGCAGCTTACACCCAGTTTGTCACCATGGCCCCAGTGTAGGCTTCTCAGATTGGTATGGGATCAGCCTCAGCATAACTCTGGACTTCAACATGGTCCCAGGTGGTGGTAGAGACACCAAGCAGTCATACTGCCCCCATGGCAGTATGGACCCTGGTTGCAGTAGAGTCACAGACTCAGACATGGCCCCTGGCCACAGCTCGGACCAGATGTCAATATGGCCCTAGTGGCAGCATAGGTCATCACGATCTGCATGGCCTCACTGGCCACATGATCCTTAGGCATGAACGTGGCCTCAAGTGTCAACCCAACCCTGGCATCTGCACTGCCCTTGGTGGTAGTTTGATAAGGTCCCTGGCTGCGGAATTTATACCATTCTTAGTGGCAGACAACAAAGAATTAGTCACCCTTTAGCAATTATTCCTCTTCTTTAAAATAAATTATTGCTAGAGGTTGAAGCCAGAGTACTGTGCATGCTAGGCAAGTGCTCTGCCCTGAACCACATCCTAGGCATCCAGCAGGACGTCTCTAAGCCTGCGCTTTGCGTCTGTTTCCAAAGGTCACCTTAAGGCATGTGTCCAGAAATAGAACTGTGTAAGGACGGCAGAGACGACACAGCTCTGTATCCTGGAGTCATGGTGGTATTTCTAGAAACTCTCCTCTTTCTTGGCAATGGGAAAGAGCAAGGCCCAGCTGCTGCAGGGGCTCTGGGCAGAGGCAGGTGGCTGACTCATGGGGCAGTTCTTTAGACATTCTAACAGTGCCAGGCTCTGGCTGATGCCTCAAAACCTGTTGTCCACCTGCTGGGCTGGAGGCTGCTCTGGCCAATAGGGGCTTCTGGGGGGGTGCACCAAACCACTCTGAGGGCTAGCTAGCTACATGCTCCTTCTACCCTCCCTTTGCTGGCATGTCCGCCCACTCGGTACGCTCGTCAGAAGTTGGGATGGTTTGGCTCCTTCACAGGATGTAGAGGGATCAAGTGCAGAAGTGTTGGCTGGTGGTTATGAGTCACAGAGCAGCAAAGCGATTGTCCTTTGGAGCTCTAATTGTGCCTCTGTTTTTCAGCAGAAATGGTGGGCGGTTCTGGTGGGCATCACTAAGTAGGTCATGCTTGCTAGGGGACTGGTCAGCTTCCCTGGGTAGGAGGATAGCAAGTACCCTGTATTCGCTTTGATCTCTCCAATCCAGGCTCACCCTAGGTGCGTCATTGCATCTCCATTTCTGAACCAGTAGAGTCAGGATCAAAAACAGTGCTTGCATTCAGCTATATAACAATTAAATGATTTAATGTGCACATTAGTTTATGAAAAGGATTAGGTTAGTTTTAGGGCCTTGTAAGCGGCTTTCTTAGGTTAACACCTTTAATCATTACATACTCTTGTGAGTGTAACTTTACCTCTACAAGTGAAGAAACAGCTTGGAGAAGAAAGGTGGATGGCCCAAGGTTACACAGCTATTAAGTGTTGGGTGTCTGTTTTGAAGGCCACATCTCCATCCACTGAAATACACCACTGCTATCCTGTGCTGGGCTAGAGACGGGGAGGGGAAGCCTGGCCTTTCTTTCCCAGAAGCCTTAATGACAGTCTGGCTCCTGAAAGGACTTAGTGTCCATACTTTGCGGCCCCCTCCAGTCACACCTATTCTAGCACTTCTTCCCGACACCCTCCACCTACAAGGCCCTCTGTGTCTGCTTTGAATTTATAACCTTTGGCTTGCTTGGAAAATTTGTGTTCAATTCAACGAGTATTTCTCAGTACCAGACCAGGGATGAAGACAGTACTGATGCTTCCTGACAGACATCTACAGACTTGCCAGGGACATGGATAGATAAGGCAGGGTATGAGGCACAAGTTAAAACTTGAGTGTAATAAAATAAATATAGACACTGTTGTATAATAGTGTAGGCATGGGGAAAGAGACTTCATTCAAGCCAGTGGGACAGCTCACAGCGGGCTTCTCACGTGAGCGCTTGTCTTGAACAGTAGACTGTGCAGAGCAATCTGGGAGAGCATGGAGAAAGTCCGGGCCTGAGAACTGCCAGGAAATGGAGAGAAAACCCCTGCTGCGGTCTTTGCTCTTCCTGTTAGTGACAACAAAAAGAAGGCTTGCATTCCTGTCCACTGGCAATCTTGAACCTGCTGTCTATGCGCAGAGTCTCCGGCAGAGGCTGGTTCCTTCTCTAGTTAGTGGGGTCATTCTGTTCCCATCTAGTCTACAAGAGCAACCTCTCTGAGGCAATGTGAGGCCAAATTGAATCTTGATAGAGTCTGAATTCGACTCAAGAGTGAGGCAGGAAGCAGCACCCAGGCTCTTAAGAGGGCAGATAAGGAGGGGAGGAGGATGGAAGAAGAGGATGGAAGAGGGGAGCATGAGGGAATGGGATGGTCGAAATAGGGGGAGGACAGGGAGGAAAAGAAAGGAAAGAGATATCGTGATTGAGGGAGCCGTTATAGGGCTAGCAAGAAACTTGGCAATAGGGAAATTCCCAGGAATTTCCCAGGAATCCACAAGGATGACCCCAGATAAAACCCTAAGCAATAGTGGAGAGGGTGCCTGAGCTGACCTTTCCCTGGAATCAGATTGGCGATCACCTTAATTGTCATCATAGAACCTTCATCCAGCAACTGATGGAAGCAGATGCAGAGATTCACAGAGAAGCGCAGGGCTGAGCTCCCAAAGTCCAGTCAAGGAGAGGGAAGAGTGAGAATATGAGCAAAGCAGTCGAGACCATGATGGGGAAACCCAGAGAAACAGCTTGCCTGAGCTAATGGGAGCTCACTGACTCCAGACCGACAGTGGGGGAACCAGCATAGAACCAAACTAGGCCCTCCGAATGTGGGTGACAGTTGTATGACAGGGGCAGACTGTGAGACCACTGGTAGTGAGACCAGGATTTATCCCTACTGCTCAAACTCGCTTTTTGGAGCCCGTTGTTTTTGGAGGGATACCTTCTTCAGCCTAAATATAGTGGGGAGAGCCTTGGTTCTGCCTCAAACAATGTGCTAGACTTTATTGACTCCCCATGGGAAGCCTTACCCTTGAGGAGTGGATGGCGAATGGGATGGGGAAAGGGAGAGGGAGCAGGAGGAGGGAATGGGAACTGGGATTGGCATGTAAAATGAGAAAAGATTTTTTTTAAAAGAAATTAATTAATTAATTAAAAAAAGAATAGGCCAAGCTCCTTGGCTGGAGGACAGCATCCAAATGGCTGCTTTATATTGTCTGGAAGTCCTGGGTCTCCATCTCACTTGTGATTGGTTCTGAGATGTGGAGAGAAATCAACATTCCAGACCAGCTTTGAATGAGTAGGGAAGTTTTTGATGCAATTTATCATTTTCTGCCACCCCGCTACATGTCAAACAAAGATCCATCTCACCTCTTCTCAGTATGGCACTGGACTTGTAACAAGGGATCAAAAGAACACAGTTCCTGACCTTAAACTGAGCCATGGTATATGACGTCACAATGACAGTTCTGGACAATTGGATCAAGGAAGCATGGAGAGGAGGGATTCAGTATGAAGCTAGGGTGGAAGAGTTAATTGTTCATAAACTGAACCTCAGTGAACAAAAGGGAGACATGAAACATGGTTGGAAGGAATGTGTAGGGAAGACGAGGGCATTGGATCCCTGTGGACACTTCCCTTGCGGGGTGAGGGGTGAGAAGGTGACGGTTACCAAGCCATGGGCAGAGATCGTGGACACTGTAGAGTCTCACCTCTTCTGCAAGAAAGGCTTTGAACATAGAAATGGCCTGTTTAGCTTTGAATTTTAGAACAGAAGTTCCTGTTGGGAGGATGATGTGTGGAGGGCCGCGAGGGAGTGGGCACCAAAGCCATTTTGGATACTGTGGCATAGACTGGCCTGGGGCAGGGTAAGGGGCATAGTGGGGGAGATGCTGGAGAATTGAGAAGTGGCAATGGCAGGGCTGTGGGTAGTGACACGGAGGAGGAGTCCACAATGGCTTCCATTGCTCTGACTTTGGCCTTGTCTGGTTCCCAGTGGGGCTTTTTGCTGACGTAGAAGCAGGCATGTGAGGCAGACATGCGGTGTTGTGCGGTGTTGCACCGTGAGTCAGCAGGAGATAAGATGGGGTTAGCTGAGCATGTCAGGTGCTGAGGCAGGTTGTAAATCTCAGGTATAGAAACTGTCGCTTAAATGTCCAAAGTTTTTGAGCTGTGCCTAGGAAGCAGATCAAGAAGAACGTTTAAAAAAGGGTCAGACGGGAGCAAGGAAAGAATTCCATTGAGTGGTTCAGGTGTAGCCAGCAGCAAATAGCACAAGAAGATGGGGCTGAGCAGGGCCTTGGTGTTGGCAATAAACTAATAGCTGGTGCCAGACCCAGATCTAGGCACATGGAAGAGAGGCTGGAACACCCTGGGTTGAGAAGCAAGTGGAAGGGCATAAGGAGATAGAATGGACACAGCTTTCCAGTGGACGAGGATAAAAAAGCATGCCCAGAGAAAGCAAGTGTCGAAGGGAGGAACAAGCAAGGAGGGATCATTCCAAACAGGAGCCCCATCCTCCTGCCTGAATCCGGGGTACATGGTCAGTACTGAAAACATCAAGTGTAGCATGCCTGGGTGGAATTTAGTGGCAACCCATATAGAACTCCAGGCACAGCAGAATTGGCAGCCTTCTGGTCCGTAGGGACACTATGAAAATCCCTCTTCTGCCACCAAGGCCCCAGCATCTGCCGCTGGCCTTTGTTCTGTGAGGGAAGCCATCACAGCCAGAAGAGCTGACGGAACACCAAACCTCAATCTCCTCTAGTCCTCAAGTCTTCAGCCTGAGCTTGTCAGTAGCAAGCGTCCCTTGGGTCCCTTTACCAATATTCATGACTGAAGAGACAAGGGTAAAGTTAGGTGGAGCAGGAGACTTGCCTGGCGCCAGGGTGGTTGAAGTTGATGCCATGAAACCTTGCTTCTGAGCCAGGTGGAAGGCTTGGTTCTCTCACAAGGCCTGTGGCCAGGCTGCCACCTAGTGTTCAGCCTTGTGTCTAACAAGAAAATCACTGCCTGCTGCTCTCATGTAGGAGCAAGCAACAAGCAGAGGCTTGAGCTCACCATACTGAGCTAGGGAGAGAATGCATTTGAGATGGTGAATACAGAGAGAAGCTACTGTCTGACTCAAAGTCTTGGGGTCAATACTGGGAACCATACCCGACACCGTTTTTGTTTTTCATATATACAACCTTATCTCATCCTCTGTGTTAGTGTTATTCCCCCTATCTCATAGTTATGGCTTATTCCTGGAAAGTTCAAAAAAAGGGTCGTAAGGCTTTGGGAGTGAGCAGTTAAAGTCTAAGTAGGCAGAGTAGGCAAAGAGGTTTGAGACCAGGGACTGGCTATCCTGAAGATCCAGCAAGGGTAGGAGCCGCGACATCCCATCTGCATTTGTGCAGTGCTTCTGGGCCCGCCTGGAGGCTTACCAGGGATGCAGGTTCAGCAAGTCCTGCATAGGAACCAAGGCTGAGCTGATACTAGATCTCAGCTGTGATGGAGGAAGTCGGGGGTGACTGGCAGGATGTTCAGTGAGCACTGGAAGATTGAACTCAGCATCAGAGCAGTGTGCTGGAAAGACAATAGGCCCTGAGGGCTGGCGAGGCTCAGGGAGTCCAGGCCTAGCCACCACCTCTCTGTTGGATTTCAGGGAGGCGGGAGAGGAGAGAAGTCGGTTCACCTGCTCTCAGATGTGGTTGTGCAGGGAGATCCAGGGCCTCTGGACATCTGGGTTGGGGATGAGTGGTTACAGCTGCTTTCTGTGCTAAGCCCAGAGTTGAAGCACATAAATATGTTTTCCTACCTTCCTTGGTGTTCTAGAAAGGTGGGGAAGCAGCAGATGCTCTGTTGAGAGTAAGGACAGTGGCTCTGTACTTGGTACAGCTCTCTGTTGGGGTCACTTCCTGGCGCTCTTCTTGGCTGTGTTTTCCCCTTGGTTATCCAAATAAAGTTCCTTTTTGAAAATAGCCCACATCTCTGATCTTTCTAAGCAAGAAAAGAGGACTAATCTGTTCCTGCACAGAGTAGGATTGAGAGAGAACGAGAGAGAGAGAGAGAGAGAGAGAGAGAGAGAGAGAGAGAGAGAATAACTCCAGGGCTCCAGGGGCCCACGCCTGAGGTAGAGTAGCAAGAGCGATGGGCTATGGCAGGGAAAGAAGGGCCATAAGGGAAAAGGCTGACAGAGGGGACTGCTTCCAGTGATGCCCTTTCCACCCTTCCATCCCCTTCTCTCCTTACACACTCACTGTTCCTCACCTCCCCATAGATAGAGGCCACCTGACTCTATGTTGAAGTGAATTCCATTGATGATCTAGAAATCTTAGTGTTCATGTAGATACACCTTTGATACATCCACTCTGTTTTAAAAATTCATTTTTTAAATGTCTGGCTGTATGACAAAGACAGAGTCACAATAGGAAAGTCTAGAAAATATAACGAGGATAATATGAATCACAGTGCACTTCCAAGTGACTAAAAACAAGCAGCTGTACGTCATCCCTAGTGACCAGTACTATCCCCTGCTTCTCTTTCCAGCCACGAAGGTTTGCCATGTTTTGGTGTCCTATGTACGTTGGGTGCTCAACCCACCCTTGTTGGATGCTGGTTGTGGACAGGTGCTTGGTGAGCTCAGAAGTTTCCTGTAAACATTAGAAAATGCCATGTGCCGGGGGTGGCTGATGCTATGTGGCAGAGTGGCTGGGATACTCACAGATTCCACATCATTTGTTTTCCCAAGTCAGCTAGTGGCACCCAGCCAGGACAACACGCTGAGCCTTGCAGGCAGTGGTTTTGGATGCTGCTCTGGGTCACCTGAGTGTGAGTCAGCCCTGGGAGGGTCGGTCTCTCTGAAGTTGGATGTTAAGGACCTACTGGGTGCCAAGCCCCCATGAGAGATCCCGAGGGTACAAGGATGAACCTATAAACCACCCAGAATGCAGCCCTCCATAGGTGACAATAGAGTTAGATACAAAGTACAGTGGGGATGGCTTTGGGAGCAGGTCACTCTAGAGCAGCTTATAGAAGAGGTGGTCCAAGAGTTAGGTCTTAAAGAGAGAATGGAATGTAGTAGGTGGCAGGATGGGGGTTTCAGGACCAACTGGAGTGAAAGACTGTCATGAGAAAGAAATAAAAAGACTAAGAATCTAAGAGCAGCGACCTGGCAGTGTGAGGGGTAAAGTCTCACATTTTCAAATCTGACCTAAATGATTAATGGTGTCAGCTACCTCAAAGGCTGCTGTGAGCAGAGAGCTGTCCTGGCAGCATGGGGTCCCCTCTCTGACCCTTCCATGTTTAGTTTGGGTTTGTTTAGCAGGATTCAGGAGTGTTTGACTGGGCTGTCCAAGCTGAGTTCCAGTGTGCTTTCTCCCACGCCTCTGGAGTTCCTGAGACAGATGTTCCCGAGACAGATGTTCTCAAGACAGGCTGCTGTCCTTTCTGCTGGGATGGCCTGTCACTGTTGTGAGCCTGTTTCCCCCGCTAGACTCAGAGCTCTGCATGGGTAGGAAATGTTGGGCTTTTCTCTGGATTCCTAACACCTCACTCTAGCCCTCACTCAGAGGACACATTATGTAGATGTTTAATTTTCTCTGTGAACATATCACAGACTCTCTGTAGGTACAATCTCCGATTCTCCATCAAGACCCATTCTAGAGATGACTCTAACCTAAGTGATGCTCTGACCTAAGTAGGGAGGTCTGGGTGGGTTGTTCTCATCAGCCTCAATTGGCACTTGATGGAGGTCACGTTCCAGGCTTAGGTAATGAAATCTCCCCACTCAGTGGATGGAAACTGGTTTTCACTGGCAGCTTGACAAGTCATACATACTACACAACCTCTCCCACTCCACCTACAGCACTAAAGTGACAGATTTAGGTGGTAAATGCTTGGAGTGCCTTAAATCAGTTCTAGCCAATCAGCAGGGTGCTGCTATGACATGGGTGTGCCCTGGTGACAACTAGTGGCCTGATTATTGAGACCTATTGTTCCCAAGATAGATTTTTGGGAGGCCACCCAGTGACTGAATCAACTTCAAAACTCTCCGCAAGAACTGGGAGGCAATGAGAAGCACGTCTTCTGGGTACCAATCCTGTTGCATCATTGGCCTAATTTGAGAACCTGGAACTTAGCCTTTGATATTAATAGCCCCCTGAAGACTCAGAATATTTTTGAAACTCCCTCATTCTTATAAAGGAATGTCTAAAGAAGGGCAGATGGATGAGTGGATGAACAGAGAGATGAGACTGATGAATGGGAGGTAGTAAACCATCAAGTTCATGACAGGTGGATGGCAGAATGGAAGGATGGATGGGTGCAGAAATAGGTTGTGCCTAGGAACTGTCCACCTAGAGAACTGTGCTTGCTGCTGGTTCTGGGGATGCGACTGTGCTGGTGCCTCTGTTTTTAGTCTCTGAGAGCAGTTTCTAAAGACTCCCTCTGTGTGGCTAAGTAACCACAGAGGTTACTTCTATGTATTTTTTTTTTCAGGAAACAATACTAAATCAAAAGCAACTAATTCCTTTTCAAAGACTTGTGATCCATGAAGGTATTTTTAAAAAAATTATAAAATGTTGGCATTATTATCTCCTCACCGAAAAGAGGTTTCTCTCAACCAAATTGTAACAAATTTACCACAGCTATTCCAAAGGAAAACTTTAATACTGAACATTTTTCTTTAAAATTTTCATACTGAAAGTATTCAGGTGGCTTGGGATGCCACATGCTTAGCCTTGCGCATTCTTGTGGGGGGGGCATTTAAAGCGTGTATACACATACATTTTGCTCTCACACAGCTGCTGGGTAGGCTGTATGGGTGAGACGGAAATACTTGCAAACAGAGCATATTAAAGAAAACACACTCCTATGTAAAAATGTGAAAACTAACAATAAAATGACCCACACAGAATTTCAGACAGAGGGTAAAGAAGCTCTTGTGGACCCATTTTTCTTCAGCAAGCTTGTTGTTTCTATACCTGTGCTTATGCGTATGAGCTGTCACAGTCACTATGCATGCACCTCGTGCAGTGACCTGATTTCTTCACCAACATGACGTCATGAGCATTTTTCGTTGTTGTTGCTACACAGTCTTTGTGATCACTTTAAATGATTATGTAATTTCCATTCATTATGGCACTGTTGAACATTTAGGATGCTTGTAGCTTTTGCTCTTTGTGAATTTTAAAAATTAAATTAGTAGGTATTTTATTTTTTTCCTTCTCCTCCATATGAATGGAAAAAATTTTTAAAAATGCTTATGTGATTCTTTCCTAAGAGTAGATTTCTTAGGGTAAAGACAGAGTACAAAGGTTTAAACATGTTGGAATTATCCTATTCTTCCTAACACTGATGTCGCTGTGGAGGTCTACAGTTACACATCTTATCTTATGAAATCCTGAAAACATTCCCAAACTTCAGATGTCGTCTCCTTCAGGATAGGAAGCCAGAGGCCTCTACACTGAAGTAACCTGGTGTATCTTCCTTTTGCCCACAGGATGTGGCCACATGGGACACCAAATGGCATCAGACGGAACATGTTGGGTACAGTGTGCAACTTGGGGATCATGAATCAGACTTCACTCCAAAGTCTGAGCTTTCCTGTAAGCTTATTGGCTACTGATTTTGGTTGGGGTGGGGGGGTGGACTTGCAGGTGTTGCTATGTCTTTTAACTAAGGACTCTGGCTCAGGGAAGAAGCCTGGAGTTGAGACCCCATTATATAGTTTCTCTAGGATTACACTTGCATAGCAATTTTTAGGAGGCAATCACCCACATGCAGCTACCCTGCATTGCTAAGACCAGTCCACAGAGGGGACTTCTAAAGTGCTGGGTGACATATTAGAATCAGAAACTTTACTAGGTTTTATTGGCTTGTTCTTGTTGTTGATGGTGATGTGTGCGTGCGTGCGTGCATGCGCGTGTGTGTGTGTAACTAGATGTCCTGAAACATTGCCTGTTTCTGTAATACCAATCTCCATGAGCTGAGGAGGCAGAATGGTCAAAGGAACCAATTCCTCTTCTCTCCCTGGGTGCTGCCTGGCCAAGCAGAGAGCCCATGAGGGTACAGATATCAGACCTCAAACCCATTGCAGATCCCCATGTCCTGGAGTTGAAGAGATTCTAAACCCTACCATCTGTGTAGAGAAATGGCAGAAGTGTAGGATGGGAAAGTGAGGAGGGTGGAGGAAAAGAACTTTAGAGGAGCCAGGAGCTAGAGGCAAAAATGTCCCTCTGTGGGGCTCAGGCCTCCAAAGCAGTTCTAGTCATGTACTGGACTCTCCTATGTGCTCTATTAGGCCTTGGGAATGCAGTAACACCTGAGAAATGTCCTTGACGTGAGGGAGATGTCACATTTTACCACAAAGACAAAAGCACAGAACAGCAATAGCAGCAGCAACAACAACACTACCAAGATCACTCAGTGTCATTTCAGTGATGCCACAGAGCACAAACCTAGAGAAGGAGAGGATCCAGGATCTGCAGCACTTCCAGGAAGGGATACTGTTTGGACCTTACCTTGACACATGGATGAAGGACCCACTGGTGCAGAAGGACTGGCAGATCACACAGATCAGATGGCAAAGCAGTCCCAGAGGCTCACAACAGCATGCAGTTACCCAGCCTAGTGAGAAAGGCGGCTGTTCCAATGCAGAGGGTGTCAAAAGCAACAAAGGCTTATAAAGTTGCGAGCAGACTTGATGGTGATGCTGTGTACTATGTGTGAGAGTGTTGGGTGTCCGTGTGTGTTCATATGCCCATATTTGTGTGTCTCTGTGTGTGTGCATGTGTCTGTGTGCGTGTGTGAGAGAGAGTGTTGGGTGACCGTGTGTGTATGTGTGTGTGTGTGCGTGCGTGTGCATGTGTGTGTGTGTGTAGGAGAGTATCTGTGAGCACAGAGAGATCTCAAGCAAATACTGCAGTGGGTAAAAAACTGACAGAATGAGAGATTTATTCTTTCAAGAGAATCCTTGCAAGCACCATGTGCTAGGCAACTAGGAAAAGGAAGATGAGTCGGAGAGATAAAGTTCACCAAATGCAACCCACAGTCTAGTGTCTACCAGAAAGGACACTAGAGCACGGCAAACACCAGGAGTAAAGGACAGAGTATGGAGTGGGGAAAATAACTGTGGGGCAGGGTACCCTTCATGGAGCTAGGCAATGCTACCTCAAGGGGCAACATTTGAACAGAGGCCTGAGAGGGCACAAGCAGATGTCAAGTGCTTTGTGGAGGAAGGAAACTGAAAGCAAACAGAGAGCCTGGTGGAGTGTGGTGTAGCCAATGAGGGCCGAAGAGGTGTGGGACAGATCTCAGGAAATATTAAAAGGTTTCAATCAGAGAGTGTGAACAGTGGGGATGGAGGGAGAGAGAGCAACTAGGAGGCTTTTGCAGGAGTTAGGCAGAGATGACTTGACCTAGGTGACATCAGAGAAGACAGCGAAGGCAGCTGCTCTGCACCTGCTCCAAGATGCCCTTGACCCTTCAATGAAGAGGATTGGACATGTGGGGAATGAAAAACAGGGAACAGTCCTGGTTGACTTCTGTCTTGAAGCTTAAGCCAAACAAGAGTGGGAACTTCTTAAGGAATTTGGATTCTTCTCAACAGAGGAATCTAAAATGGCTGAATGACACTTAAGGAAATGCTCAATATCCTTAGTCATCAGAGAAATTCAAATCAAAACAACTCTGAGATTCCATCTTACACCTGTCAGAATGGCCAAGATCAAAAACACTGATGACAGCTTATGCTGGAGAGGATGTGGAGTAAGGGGAATACTTCTGCATTGCTGGCGGGAGTGCAAACTTGTACAGCCACATTGGAAATCAGTATGAAAATGTCTTAGAAAATTAGGGAATAATCTACCTCAAGACCCAGCATTACTGCTGTTGTGTATATACCCAAAAGACACTCAATCATACCACAAGGACATATGCTCAACTATGTTTGTAGCAGCATTAGTTGCAATAGCCAGAACCTAGAAACAACCTAGATGTCCCTCAACCAAAGAATTAATAAAGAAAATGTGGTACATTTACACAATGGAGTACTGCACAGCAGTAAAAAAAATAATGACATCTTGAAATTTGCAGGCAAATAGATGGATCTAAAAAAAAAACATTTTGAGTGAGGCAACTCAGACTCAGAAATACAAATATAATATGTATTCACACATAAAATCAGCCTACAGTCCAGAACCCTAGAGAAACTAGACAACAAAAAGGACTCTAAGAGAGACATACATGGATCTACATAGGAAGTAGAAAAAGACAAGATTTCCTGAGTAATTGGGAGTGTGGGGGTCACAGGAGAGGGTAGAACGGGGAGGAAGGTAGGGAAGTGGAGGAAAATGTATAGCTCAATAAAAACAATAAAAAAGAAAATAAAAATAATAAAAAAGAATGTTAAAATAATAGTGAACCATGCTTAACTGCTTGGGCATGTGAGCTTCACGTGTGGGCCTTATTCCTTTACTAACTGTAAGCTGTAATTTTCTGTTGATGTCCTAAATAGGACTGTAAAATTTGTACGTGATAAAAAAAAAAAAGTCTGTTTTAAAAAAAAGGAAACTTGGATGCTGAGTTCTGACTACACAAAGGCCTCTGCTCCTTCCACATGATCCGTGTGTGTGTGTGTGTGTGTGTGTGTGTGTGTGTGTGTGTGTGGAGGGGTAGGTACTGTATCCCTCCTCTTGGTTTTACACAATTAAAAAGGTAATTTGGAGACCACTGCTTCTCCGAGGAGGGCCAGGAGTTTGAAAAGCTAGTTAAGTAATTGCCCCATTACCTCCTCGCCAGAGGTAAGTGATATCATTTTCATTAATTTGTTGTATGTTTTACTGAGCATCTGCATGTCCCAAGCCCTGTTCTGGGTGCCAAGGGTACAGCAGTGAATAAGATACAAACATTTCTGCCCTCCTGGAGTTTACCATACAGGCTAGTGGTAGACCAACGACAGGAAAGACGATAAATAAAACACGAGGAAGGCTAGCAAGAGCGATGGAGAAAGAGCAGGGATGGAGGTGGGAATGACGCTGGTGGGCAGAGGGTGGGCTGAGGATAGACAGGTAGTATGTCCGTCAGGCTGCAGAACGTGTGTGCAGCCTCCACAGAGGACTTTGTGGGGGCCATCTATTGCTCCAGTGCCACTGCCCCGTGGCCTGCAGGCAAACTTGACACATCCTCCTGTTTGCTTGCTGGTACTTTCCAATCTCACACCTCCTCTGTGATGATCTTATTTATTTGTATTAGTTCTTCCTTTAAATAATGCAGATGAATGCAGATATGATTATGCTAGGTGTGAATCTGGGGAGGAGAAAGACCTGGGAATGGGGTCAGGTCTGTGAACGCTAAGTTCATGGCCTTGGACCAGAAGTTGAGGTGTAGAAGGAACTAGACTCTGATACTGGGTCTTCAGCTAAACAATCCTGGGGGAAATCTTCTCACTGGGAATAGACAGGGATGCTGGTGGGGGAATGGCTTGGAGAAATGGTTTGGTTGAGATATCCTGAGGTCTGGGTTAGCTGTGTGAGCCATCCCCTCACGAGTCTGATGAGACACAGGTTGCATAAGAGGCCAGTTTTGTTCCTGATTTAGTGTTATGATGTGAAAAGAATTCCAACTGGAGGGACCCTCAGCCCTGCCCTGGCCTTAATGCTCTTGTCCCACCTTTGGTAAATTGCAACACGTTTCCACATGGGAGCCTCGGCAGGGAGGCGTGCCCTTAGGAGTGCCCTTAATCAGCAACCGAAACTCTGGGCAAGGTGTCAATTAGGCAGTCTTGCTTTGATTCTATCTCTCCTTCATTAAGATGAGGACAGTTCAGGATCCCCTCCTGCTCCTGGATCCTCCCTGTCTTCTGATGGAGGCTGATGGGGTGGGGAGATAGAGTGGAAGAGTTGTATGGAAGAGCCAGCCCAGTCACAAAGGGAATATTCCATACCAGAGTCAATGAGGGCAGAAGCAGGGTGACCTCAGTCAGCATTGCATCCTGAGAGCTGCCTCAGCATGGCAGGAGGCCCTTCTTGTATGATAACACACCAACAACTTGTTCTTATTCTGCTTGCTTCCTCACCAAGCTCCTCTTCACACTGGCGACACTTAGCTCGGCCTTCAGGGGAGCTTAACAGACGAGCACCAGGGTAAAGCTGAGGGATTGAAGCTGTCACCCTTAGTCGCTGAATCTGAGTTATGTGACTGTGGTCAAGTCACACAAGCCGTGTGGAAATATCTCCTGGGAGATGTGTTTGAGCTTTTCAATAAGTCATTTTACCAGAGACGTCCTCATGCAGTGCCGAGGAAGATTATTGATGGCAGCTGTTCATAATCCCCTAGATGCCAGTCCGGTATAAAATCTGGATGTGTTAAACCACACCCATGCCAGAATAGGCCTGTGTAAAAGCAGAAACCCAGCAGGTGTAAAGGATTTTAAACATTAAACATCCTTTGGAGTCAGCTTCACAGGAAAAAAAAAAAAAAGTGACGGAAGGAAGGGCCACCCAGATCTTTCCTGTCCTGCCAGGGCCTCTGGTTCCAGGAAGCAGTTGTTGAGCTCACTGGTGTCAACCTCATGCTGTCCAAGCCTTCTGTGTGTGTGTGGGAAATGAAGTTTAGCTCAGGTGCCGGCCCTGCCCCTTACCAGTTGACTTTAGACACGTTTCTTCAATATTGGGGTCTCTATTTTTTTTCCATCTATAAAATTGGGATAATTATTTCCATCTCCTTTGTGTTTGGTATTAGAATGAAAAACTCAAAGCGAGAAAATTGCCTGAGGTGTTTTACATAGTGCTAGCATGCAGGAACCAGGAGCAATGACTGGTAAACGTGGAATTTTGGGGCTGGATTATCAGCTCCACCCGAGCCATGGTGGAAAGGCCAAGTTGACACCTGGTAGGCAAAGACCAAAGAATTACATAAAGGCCCCTGATGTTACCTGTCTCACCTTTTACTTTGCAAGTAAGAGATGGAGGGGGGAGGCTCAGAGAGGGAGCTGCCCAAACAGTCTCATCACAAATTGCTAAGAAGCTGGGTAAGGACCTTGGCAAGGTTTGGTACGGGGATTGGGGGTCCTTCCGGAGCCTTTCAGGTTTTACGGTCTATCCCCTAGGGATTCTACCCTTGTCCCTGCTATATAGCTCTGAGGTCCAGGGAGTTTGTCCTGAAGGTCAGGGCAGTGGCTAAGGTTGGCCAACATTTCTAAAATCCACAGGCGCCCCCTATTGATCAAGAGCTGAAGTGAGCTATGAGTAGGACCAGAGAGAGAGGCACCTGGCTCCTGTGTACCTTGCACCATTGTGGAGTGATTTTATTTTATTTTATTTTATTTTATTTTATTTTTTTGAGACAGGGTTTGTCTGTAGCTTGGGAGGCAGAGGGAGGTGGATCTTCATGATTTTTTTAAACTGTAATTATTCCAGTTCACTGCTCTATTTTAAAGACATTCTGATAATGATAAATAATATTAAGGGGCATGTTTAGTCACGTAAGTACCATCCCAGGCCTCCTCACCTCTTCATGGAGACCCAGGCTTCTGACTGACTGGGTTCTATCAGCATTTCAGTGTCTCAAGACGCCCTATTTCTCCCCATGTCTGACAGACAGCTTAGCTGGGTATAAAGTTCTGGGCTATTTAGTGGTTAACATTTACCATGCTACGTTGTCTGAAGAGCTTGTTTCTGTCAAGGAGGCTGCTACCCCTCCCCTCTGCAATTCTCTGTGAGAAACAGATGGTTTCTCTTTCTGGCTACCTCATGAGTGGCTTTATTTTTTTAATTATTATTATTACTTTCCTACCAAATTTGACCAGGATGTACTTTGACTTAATTTTCTTTTGTGCCTTTTGTGTTTGAAAATCGCTAAGATTCTTAGATGAATAGTTTTCTCTTTAAAAATTGCTATCTGGGAAGCATGGTCACCACTTCTTTATGCTTTGGTCTTTCACCGTCTCTCCAGCTACACAGGTGTCAGGCCAGGGAAGTTGGTGTCCCGTGCTCACGTCACTTGAGGTTTGGTTTCCTCTGCTTCATTTGGAATCGGCTCTGTAGTGAGGCACCCAGCTCTATTAACTTTTTCTGACGTACTGCTGCTCATCTCTGTCTAGAGTGGATTGTGTGGCATCCCGTTATTTTTCTTCTCAGTTTTTCTTTCAAGGGCCTTGATATGAGCCCCCTCACCCATCTTCTTTGCCTCTGCTGAATCTTTCTGTGGTGTTGTATGAGTGTCCCTAAGGTCCTTGTTCACTGATTCTATCAAGACGTCCTTTGCCACTGAGCTATCCCAGTCCCTGAGCAGTCTTTGTTAGTATGACAACCCCAGGGGTATTGGCTCCACCTCACCCCCAATACCCAAACCCAAAGTGCTCAGCCCTACAAGCCGGCTGCTGTTCCTTTTAGTCTTTCCTCTGGGGCTGTGGAGGGAGACCTGACTGCATCGACCTACTGCCTGCTAAGTTTGGGGTTGCCCACTCTAAAGACAAGGAACTCTTTGTAACCATGGTGATTCCTGCCTGGGACTGATGGCTCCTTCCCCCACCTAAGGGGCCTTCCTCAGAGCTAAGACTTCAGCATCTCAGGGCTACAGACTTGAGAAGGCCACTCCTGGGTTTCAGAGCTCCCTTGAGCTTCACAAGAATCTTTTTCCAGTTCCCAACTTTGCATTTCTTTACTCCTAGGGTCATCTAGGACCCAGCTTCATTTTTTTGGTCTTGCGAACCCACTGAGCTTGCCTAGTTCCCTATCTGGAAACCCACATCAGGGAGCTGAAACATCTCTGAGATCTAATTTGTTGGCCCCTCACCCAACAGTACCTTGGCTCACTCCGACTCAATATCTTGAAAGCATCGTTTTCTGTGTTTTTTCAACTTTATAGATATTTCTAATGGGAGGATAAAGCCATTTCTGCACCTACGTTTCACCAGAAAAGGAGTTTACATTTTATACTTTCGCTAGTTTAATACCACTATTGTGGTCTTCTTCAGAGATTAGAGACTAAAACTGTAAAAGCTGAGAGTGGTGATACACGCTTGTAATCCCTAGTGGTCAGGAGGCCGAGGCAGGATGGTTGCTCCTTTGCCTCAAGTTCTAGTCTAGCCTGGGGTGCACAGTAAGATTTGGTCAAAGAAAAAAAAAAGAATAAAAACATAGTTGCATTTCTATTCTATTAGGATTCCAACTGGATTGAAGAACATGCCACCGTAGACCCCCACCCTAACTCCTACAAACACCTACATTTTCCCAGGTGAGGTGGGGCATCATCTCTTATACTTCTAACTTTTTAATAATCTTTACAAAGCCAGCCTGGGTCCAGAATCCTTGACAGATGTTGTGTGGTGGAGAGATGAGAGGTGAGAGGTTGTGCACAAGTGGTCGATGCATGGTAGAGAGTAGAGAGGAGGCGACGGGGTGGACATATCTCTGGGGAGCTCCCATCCAGACTCTAGCTAGAGAGGAGGCGACGGGGTGGACATATCTCTGGGGAGCTCCCATCCAGACTCTAGCTAGCCTGGCCATCTCTCTTCCCTCCAAGCAGTAAAATTCCTGCTTCCTCCACAGAGCCAATTTATTTAGTCTTCAAAGCTTGAGAGCTATTTTTGAGGGATGTTCTAGGTTTTAGAATATTTCTTTCTACAAGCGTCTTTGATGACCATCCTCATTTGGAGACCTGAAAGCCTTCAGCAGGAAAAGCAGAGGAAGTAGATCAGGGCA
Organism: Alexandromys fortis; assembly: GCF_014885135.2. NCBI lineage: Eukaryota > Metazoa > Chordata > Mammalia > Rodentia > Cricetidae > Alexandromys > Alexandromys fortis. The sequence goes on from NW_026068187.1 coordinate 462,283, forward strand.
GATCGGCATCTCCCAGGAACGCACAGAGGTCAGAGTGCCCTGACGTCCTTTGAGAACATAGACTGAGGGGCTTCTGTTGATTAGGGCGAGTGTGAAGAGCACTTCTGCTTCTGTCACTGGTTCCACAATCACTGTCTGTCTGGCCTGTCAGGGGCAAATTCCCAGAACCCATAATAGACGGGAGAACCCTGGAGATAAAAAAAAAAAAAAATCAGTCCCAAGAGCCACCTGAGCTGCCAGAGGACCAACCTAGCTTCATGCTGAACTCTTTGTAGGCGTATGAGACAGTGGGCTTCTGTTCTTCAAGGCTGTCGCTGCCGAATGCCCAGAAAGGAAGTCCAGAGAGCACTTCACAGAATGCAGGCTGTGAGGGTGGGCACTTAGCACCAGGGCATGTCATGGAAGACAGCGGTGGGGGGGAGTAATAGATTGCTTTAGACGGTTAGGCCTTGCCTGTAGCCCTGAAAAGGAAACTGTACCCCCAGAGAGTGGTGGTGCCCACCAGGTACAGCGCTGGCATTAAAATGTTGGTCCTGTTCATTCCTTACGGCAGCCCTATGTGGCGAGTGCTGCCCTTCTGAACTGTTAACAGAGGACAGTTAGACTTGCTTGCTCTCCAGAGCTGGGATGACAGAAATGGAGTAGGAGAGAACTGTAGGATGATAGTGGAGCCTTCAGTTGAATTCATTCTGGAGGTGCAGATCCCCAGGGAGATGCCCTCAGGCAGAAGGGTGGCCAGGCGAGTACGAACCTCACAGCAAAAACAAAACAAACAAACAATCAAAAAAGCGATGTAGAAGGTGAAATGAAAGAAAGGTCTAGCCTATAGAGAAACTGAATAGGGGTGAAGGAGTGAAATCTTACTTTGGACTGTGAAATTGTACTTTTATAGTCCAAAATGCTGGGTGAGGACTGGTTTGCATTCAAGTTAATAAAAGCTCCTGGGATCCACTCCAATCTCCCATATGAGTCATGAAATATAAATACAAGTGAAGTAAACCAGATACCTGCTTTTGGAATCGGGAGTGTAAAACAGTCTACAAATGTATCTTCAAGACGGCACCTGTTAAAACACGCACATTGTTGCCTGACACCTCTGTACCATTAATGTTCTCGCAGCAAGTTGCCCACAACCGTACACACAGCGACAGAGGCAGTGTTTTGAGCACATAGACGCTTTGATAACAGAGCCTTTGTAGGGGGAGATGCTTGGCAACACCTTCCTGGACAGCAAGGGTAGGGGAACTGAGAGAGAGGAGACTGAGTCTGGAAACCCCAAAGAACTCTGTCTGATTTGTTCTCGTGACTGACCTGACTGTCAGGCTTGGGATTCTGTGGTACTCTGGTTCCCTCTTCAGGGAAAGTCCTGAAGTGCACCTCAAAGGTTGCAGATTGGAAAACCACATAAGGAAAATCAAATGCATTGGTGTGAGGAGCAGCCCCGAGGCCACTGTTGCAGCTGTACAGGTACAGACATCAGGTGCAGAGTTTCCCATGGTCACAACTCAATAGTGTCAGTGTTTGCTACTGAGACAAAGGAGAATCTCAGGGTAAGGACCAAGTGTTACCTTCTTTTACCACACCAAGCTACAGCTGAGTCCAGTAGGCATGAACTCCCAAAGCTAGAGGCCCTGCCTGAGCTCCCTACCCTTGGCACTTCTCCCCAGAGACAGAACTCAGCATCCCTCTGCACAGGGTGAGTCTTAAACATAGGAGGTGTGTGTGTGTGTGTGTGTGTGTGTTTGTATATTGTGTACGCACGCACACGCAGCCCCACTTCTCTGCACTCTTTCTACGCTGTCTGACTGGATGCTCCCTAACCTCATTTGTGCCCCTGGAGAGCAGCTGGAAATGGTCTTTATGGACGCTGCTTCCTCTTCCTGCTGCCTTTTCCACAGGCAATCAACTTCTGTTTTCACACTTCTTTTCTGTTTGACAGGCGAGCAAATCCAAATTTTGGAGCTGGAAGAACACCCATGCCTCCATGCACTCATTTCTAAGAAGAAGTAAGTATTGTGCCTCTTTGTATCGTCCCTTCAGTGTTGACAGTACATCGGCTTGGGTGACAGTCAGTGGGCCACAAACCCAATACAGAGATTAAGTAAAACCTAAGAAGGTGAAAATGACCGTAACAGTAGAGCCACATAAAAAGCTTGGAAGTGTGAGGTACAGAAGTTAACCTGCAATTTGAATGGACCGGAAGGATCAAAACCCTACATGTGAGTGGATCAGAGAGTGCCCCTAGTAGATAACTTGGTTAGTGGATTCCAGGAAGGCATGGCAGAGTTCTGTGGTGAGAGTGAGTTTAGCTCATACGGCAGGCAGGCTCTGTGGCTGGAGGGCAGCGGGGGTGGGGGGGGAGCAGATCTGGGTTACTACTACTGGAGTCTTTATGACATGCTGGGCCTCCCCAGGCACCTACTTTGCTCATCTACCACCTCCCCTGTCATGGGACTGTCGATCTGTTTACATGCTAAGAAACTGAGGCCCAGCAAGTGTTACTTGTCCATGGTCAGTGAGCTAATAAGTTCGATGTTCTGGTTCCAGGAACCTAGTTCTGGCTATGTCTCTTGCCTTCAGATATGTTCTTCTTTTGGATGAACCACTCCTGCCTCCAGGAGCTGCCACGCTCTAACTGGCCTCTCCTCATGAGTATGAAACATGGCTTCATGGCGATGGGTGGGCCCTGAGAAACCCCAGGCTCCCACTGGGTGCTCATTTCCTCATTTCCTCTGCCCGAGTGCTTTCTCACATCCGGTTTAGGTCCAGCTTCTATGACATTCTGAGATTGATTATTGCATTTCTGTCTCTCTTATCTCTGGGGTGGGTCAACATCAAGTAGATTTTCTCATGTTTTGAAAGAGAAAGTAGAGAAATGGAGGCAGCTCTGAAGCTGGTAAACCTCACTGCTTCCTGCTCCCGCTCCCGTGGCTGAGGGGGAAAAGAGCCCAGGAGTATTTGCACTGTGCTGTGTGTGTGTTGGATGTGTTGGGCACTGTAGACAGTGTGGTATTTAGTTCCTTCCTGGCCTTAGTGCCTGGAAAGGATCCTGCCAGAATGCTTGTGGCGTGAAGTGTGGCGCCACCTGCTGTTCGTGTGAACGCTACCTTTTCACCCAAGGCCTCCTCATTTTTCTTTGGCACACAGAATCCTTCCGGGTATAGCGTCTAGCAAATCAGTTCTTGTTTGCCTCTCAAAGCACTTTGTGTCCATAATCCTTTGTGCTGTCATTATTCTAATGTCCTTTGCATTTGCTTGTGCCTCCCACCATCAGTTAAATAATCAAGACTAAAAAATAAAGATCATCTACTCTAAGCCGTGCTCAATGGTCCCCAAACACTGCTCCTTCTCATCCCCACGAAGTCCTAGGTCCATCTATTCTGTACCTACTGTGACTGTCTCCCCCTAGTGGACGACAAGTGAGTCGGCACCATTTGTCTCTGATTCCTATACTACGCTCAAGTCCCGAGGGTATACGCGGTGTTGGGCGCTACTGTGAGAAATGTGGGAGCCGCAGAAAGCATCTTACTCCTCTGTCAGTGCGGTTTATACAAGAGCACGTCCTCCTTTAATGACAACCTTCTAGGGAATGATCGCCTCTGCAAACTTCCGCCACTTCCTGTTGTTGCTGGCAACTCAAGAGCAGCCCCTTTAAAAGGCTTCATTTGCGAGTGGTTATCAAATGGAGAATGCTTCTGGGTTAGAGATGGGTTCATGTGTCCGCCTCTCCTTTCAGCTCTAGCCCCTGCCCCCGCTATGGACCTGTCCAGACCACATGCATGCTCCTCAGTCCATTTGCGCTTGGAGCATGTTGACTTAGAGCAGTGTTTCTCGGCCTGTAGGCTGGGACCTCTCGGGTGGTGGTGGTGGTGGAAGTTGAACAACCCTTTCACCCCTTTCACAGGGGTGGCATATCATATATCCTGTATAGCAGGTATTTATATTGTGATCCATATCAGCTGCAAAATTACAGTTATGAAGCAAGAACAAAAATAATTTTATGGATGGGGGTTATCACACCATGAGGTCAGAGCATTAAGAAGGTTGAGAGCTACTGATTTAGGGGGCCTGTTTTCTTGGTGTCCTTCATCTCAACTGGTTCATGCACACTTTCCACCTCTTCTTTTTGAGTCCTGAGGAGAGGGGGCCATCCTGTTTTAGGCTTACTGTTCCAAGGTCTCACTCTGCATAATGTCTGCTGTGGGTCCCTGTGTTTGTCCCCATCTGCTGCAGGAGGAAGCCTCTCTGATGGTGACTGGGGTAGGCACTGATCTGTCATCAGGGGTCATTTTATTGCTGCATTCTTAAATTTTTAAAGGAGCATAAGTACTTGTTTTTACGTGAGATCCCTGGGCGTCACCCATGCAGGGTCAAGTGTGGGTTCCATCTCATGGAGTGGGTCTTAAGTCAAGTAAGACATTGGTTGGCGAATCCCACAAGCTTAGGCCACCGTTGCACTAGCTTATCTCTCAGGTAGGACACCAAAGGCTTGTGGTTGGGTTGGTGTTTATGTTTTTCCTTAGTAGCATGCAGAGTACCTTTCTGTACCAAAGATGCTAGGGGTGAAGTCTCTGTCTAGGCACCAGCTTGACTTCTTCATGTTCAGTGAGTTGTAAAGGTATTGATTTTAGCCTACATATGGGTCTTGTTATCTGTTTGTGGAGAGCAACCTATGGACTTGGCAACAGCCTGGGTTGTTTTACAGAGTCTAATCAGACCCCCTTAGCCAACAATCAATTATATGTAACCCAGCCCCAATACTGGAAGCTTCATCTGGTGACAAGAGATGGCCATTTGGGGCTCTATCTCCACCATTATTTGATGTTTCATTTAGATTGCTTCATATAAGTATATATTTTAGGAAGCTTCTACTATATCTACTGTATTAGGTTACTATACTAACCACCAAATGGCCCTTAATTTTAGATTTCTCTCCCTTTGTTTCCTCCCTAGTCCCCTGATCCCCACCCCATCTCTACTTTGGTAATTTCATTTTTAACGATTGAGTAATACTCCATTGTGTAAATGTACCACATATTTTCTTTATCTATTCTTCCATTGAGGCCCATCTAGGTTGTTCTTAATTTCTGGCTATTATGAAAAGAACAGCAATGAGCATTGTTGAGCAAGTGTCTCTGTGGTAAGATAAAGTATCCTTTGGGTATATGCTAAGAGTGGTAATGCTGGATCTTGAGGTAGATTGATTCCCATCTTCCTGAGGAACTCTTATACTGATTTTTAAAGTGATTGTTCACGTTTGCCTTTCCACTAGCAACTGATGGGTGTTCTCCTTACTCTGCATCCTCCCTAGCACGACCTGTCCCATCACGTTGTCCCCTTACTCCACATCCTTTCTAGCATGACCTGTCCCGTCACTTTGTCCCCTTACTCCGTATCCTCCACAGTATGACCTGTCCATCACGTTGTCCCCTTACTCCACATCCTTCCCAGTATGGCCTGTCCTGTCACTTTATCCCCTTACTCTACAACCTCCCCAGCAAGATCTGTCAGGTCACTTGTTTTTATTATCTTATCCATTCTTACTGTTCTAAGATGAAATCTCAAAGTAGTTTTGATTTACAATTCCCTGACGACTAAGGATGCTGAACATTTCTTTAAGCGTTTCTCTGCCATTCATATTTCATCTTTCAAGAACTCTTTTTAGATCTGTACCCCATTTTTAAATTGAGTTATTTTTTTTCTTGGCATCTAATTTTTTGAGTTTCTGTGATTTGGATATTAGCCCTCTATTAGATTTGTAGTTGATTAAAAAGTCTTACCTTATTCTGTAGACTATCCAAATGACACTGTTATTTCTCATATAGAAGCTTTTCAGTTTCATGAGTTCCCATTTATTGTTGATTTTAGTGCCTGAATTAATGGTATTCTATTCAAAAAGTCTTCTCCTGTGCCAATGAGTTCAAGGCTAATGCCTACTTTCTCTTCTATACGATTCAGTGTATTTGATATTACGTTGAGGTCTTTGAACCATTTTGGAGTTGAATTTTGTGAAGGATGTAAGTACAGATCTATTTAGATTCTTTTGCATGCAGACAGGCTCACCTTTTAATCTGGCCACAGAGACAACTTGTCAAATATTACCTAATTGTTAGCTTTATCCTTCCTTACTTCCTTCTTTATTCCTTCTTTTCTTCTGTCCTTCCTTTCTTTTTCTTTCTTTCTTTCTTCTCTAAACTATATGTCACTGTGAACACGTGGCTGTGAGTTTCCCATGAATAGGACTTTGCAGAACTGTGAGGAAATGTTTGAAGAGCTGGAAAACCAGACTGGGTAAGCTGACAAAAGCAAGCATTGGGTGGCTAATACTCATTCTTTGAAATGGCACCCTCTTGTGGATGATCCAAAATTGAAAAAGTTTCAAAACTGCTTTTTACTGTATGGTGATATGGGGTGTCCTTCTGTATATGTGTTGCTTTTATTGATTAATGAATAAATCTGTTTTGACCAATGGCATACCGGCCCACTTTGGGTGTCGTCTTAAAGGCTATTGGCTGAAGGAGTTTCCCACAGCAGTGTGGATTGTCTCAATATCAATTAAATCATCTCTGTTTTAACCATTATACATGTGCACATGTACACATACACATGTTAATACTCAGTGAGCAGAGAATTACATACATGTACACTCATGCAATCGCACTTAGGTCAGCATATAGGGTATTTTCAGTAAATGAGGAAGTTGCTTCATGTCCTCTTTCATGCAGTACAAAGGAGAATTACTTCCTTGAACTTTATTTCTACAGGTTTGTTTTTATAGCTTCTTTAACTTCATGTAAGTAGAAATAAATGGAGTCACAGACTCCATGCTATTTTGTATCCTATTTCTTTCATATTGTACTTACTGATGGATCATCTGTATTTTGGAGTTTGTTCTTTATATAACTAAGAATATTTTCTTTCATAAATACATCATATTAAAAGATTCCATTTGTCCTTCTATTATTTTTCTATTGGTACTGTAATAGATGAACCCAAAGTCAGGAACTAAATGGTCACATTTATTATCTTCCAATTCTGCGAGTAGAGGCCACGGCACTCAGTGTTAGCAGAACTGCTTTAAGGAAGCCTGTCTATCTAGCTCCTAGAAGATCTGTACCTGGCCTTGTCCCCAGCTCCTTCTTCAGTTTTTAAAGGTGACGACAGTGACCCTTCCAGACATTCTCTGTGCTTGCAACTCCTTCTTAGCACACAGCCAGGCAAAGTTTTCTTATATAAAAATAGATCTGAGTGGCCCATCTAAAAATCCTATCCCAGCTCTCCCTACCACCTTCTCTTTTTTCTCCTGCTCCTCGTTCTTCTTCTTCTTGAGACAGGGTTTTACTTTGTATCCAGCTGGCCTGCCACTTGCTGTGTAGGGTACATCCTTCTACAGGCTGACCTCAAACTCACAGAGTTCCACCTGTCTTTGCCTCCCGAGTGCTAGGATTAAAGACATGCACCATCATGTCTGGTTCAGATCTTTAATTCAGTGATATTTGTGGAGTCTTCTTCTGGGGCTTGGGAGACGGCTCAGTGGGCAAAGTACTTGCTGCGCAGTCTTAAAAAACTGAATTTGGCTCCTAGCACCTATGTAAGAGTCTGGCATGTTTTCATGGGCCTGCATCCCCAGGCCCAGCAACCCTGTTTTCCACATGGCTGTTCAAGTTGTAGTGAAAAACTGCAGAGAAGTTTCTGTCCCGTGGAAAGAATTGTAAATAAGAAACGGCATTAGGACAGGATGAAACCACTGGCCTATCACTCCCAGCAGAACAACAGTAATGTAGTTTATATTTACACCACCCTGAACGTGTCCGATCTCGTCTGGTCTCGGAAGAAAATATGCAAACAGTGAAAGAACTTACCTGAAATGTTTGTGGAAGTTCTTTAAGCTAAAGAAAAATGATTCTGGATAGAAGCATGAAACTGTAAGAAACAACAAAATTTGTTTAAAAAGATAAATATGTAAAAAAGTAAGTAAATACTGGCTGTTTAAAACAATAAAAATTATGGGGATTATAGTATATTTCAAAATAAAACATATTTAATAGAGTGTGGGCTCAGCTCAGTGTTAGGGGAGTTACCTAACATGTGCAAGGCCATTGGTTCAATCATAGCAGCTTTATTTATTCATGATAGCCAGAAACTGGAAACAACCTAAATGTCCCTCAACTAAAGAATGAGTAAAGAAAATGTGGTATATTTACACAATGGAGCGTTACTCAGCTGTTAAAAACAATGACACCAGAAAATTTGCTGGCAAATGGATAGAACAAAAAAAGATCATCCTGAGTGAGGTGGCCCAGACCCAGAAAGAGAAACATGATATGTGCTCACTCATAAGCAGATATGAGCTGTAAAGTAAAGGATAACCATGCTGCAAGCCACAGACCCAGAGAAGTTAAGTAACAAGGAGGGCTCAAGGTGGGGGTGCATGAATCTCACCGTGAAGAGGAAATAGAATAGATATTGACAGTGGATGGGGGAGGGACCTGGAAGGGGAAATGGGAAAGGGAACAGGAGGGATCAGGTGGGGGAGGATGGAGAAAGAGAGCACTGGGAGAGACAACTGGAATCTGGGGGCATCTCTGGGATGAGCTAGAACCCTAGAGCAATGGAAACTTCCAGGAGTCTAAGAGGGTGTCGCTAGCTAAGACTCATAACAATGGGGAATACGGGGCTTGAACCGGCCATCTCCTGTAACTAGGGAAGACCGCCAGTGGAGGAACTGGGACACCAACCCAGTCACAAGCCCTTTAACCTATAATATGTCCTGCCTACAAGATGGCAAAACACTGTGGGTGTGGCCAACTGATGACTGGCCCAGCTGAAAACCCATACCCTGAGAAAGAGCTCCCCCGTGAGGGTCAGGACCCAGAAGTGGGATACCCCAGAGACCTAGGATAGAACCCAACAGGAATGGGAAAAGGTCAATGAAATAATTTCTAATGATGCTTTGCAATTCTCATAGGTCAGTGCCTAGTCCGGATATCATTAGAGAGGCTTTGTCCATCAACTGATGGAAACAGATGCAGACCCACAGCCAAACACTAGGCAGAGCTCGGGAAATCCTGCAGAAGAGGGGGAGGAAGAATTGTAGGAGCAACTGGGGTCCAGAACAACACAAGAAAACCCACAGAACCTACTAACCTGGGTTCAGAGAGGCTCACAGAGACTGAACCGACAGATAATCAAGGGGCCTGCATGGGACCAAACTGGGTCCTTTGCATATATATTAGAGCTGTGTAACTTGGTCTTTTTGTGGGACTCCTAACACTGAGAGCTGGGGATGCCTCTGACTTCTTGCCTGCTTTGGGGGTGCATTCCTCCTGCTGGATTTCCTCTTTCAATCTTGGTGACAGAGGGGGTACATGGTCTCAATGCAGCTTGATATACCTTGACTGGCTGATAACCATGGGAGGCCTGCCTGTATCTGATGAGAAACAGTGGAGGAGGAATAAATGGGGTAGGGGGAAAGGGGAACTAGGAAGAGGGGAGGGGAGGGAAGTTTTGGTTAGGACATGAAAACAAGAAAGTTTAAAAAAAAGGAAAAAAATTGAATTTTTGTGGTGCTGAGGATTGAACCAATGGCCTTGCACATGTTAGGTAACTCCCCTAACACTGAGCTGAGCCCACACTCTATTAAATATGTTTTATTTTGAAATATACTATAATCCCCATAACTTTTATTGTTTTAAACAGCCAGTATTTACTTACTTTTTTACATATTTATCTTTTTAAACAAATTTTGTTGATTCTTACAGTTTCATGCTTCTATCCAGAATCATTTTTCTTTAGCTTAAAGAACTTCCACAAACATTTCAGGTAAGTTCTTTCACTGTTTGCATATTTTCTTCCGAGAACAGACGAGATCGGACACGTTCAGGGTGGTGTAGCTGTAGACTATGTACTGTTGTTCTGCTGGGAGTGATAGGCCAGCGGTTTCAGCCTGTCTTAGTGCCGTTTCTTATTTACCGTTCTTTCCACGGGACAGAGACTTCTCTGCAGTTTTTCACTACAACTTGAACAGTGTGTTTCTCACATCCTGGGTTGTGCAGTTTCTGTTTAAAATTCCATAACAATTCTTGTTGTTACATGTGTTAAAATCATATTTGGGGAGTCGTTCTCACTTGCCTCTTCACCTGCATCATGCCTGAGGCTCATTTTTACATTTGGCTCCATATGTCTTTCATCAGGTTTTGAAAACTCTTGTCCTGCATTAAAAAATTGTTTTGTCCCACTCCATTCTCTCCTGTACTGGATCATAACTCACCTGTCCTGCCCATTCTGCCTGGGTCTTTTCTCTGTGTAGGTTTCTACACTTTCTGTCTTCCTGTCTTTCCTCACACCCAGTTGTCCTTTCTTCTGCCAGTTAGGTCAGCTGTTAGGTCCACTTATAAGTTTCCAGCACCAGTCAGTATCCTTTAGCTTAGATAAACCACTCCATTTGTGAAACCGTTCTCTGTTCATGTATTTTGTCCACCTTTCCATTTATTTCCTTTAATGTGTCTATCATAGAGTTCTTACCTATAAACCCCAGTATCTGGTTCATCTCTCAGCCATTTCCTTTTCTTTTTATGTCATACATTATGTCTTTCCATGAACAATTTTGTGTGTTTTTCTGGTACACTGAATGTTCTGGGTGGTATCTAGCAAAGTCCAATGTTACCATGGTAGCAATGAATGGTTCCTGGAGAAAAAGGCACCAGGATTGACATATAAAAGGAGCCAGTAGGCAGAAAGGCTAGAAACTTCTCCTCAAGCAGGACTTCGAGACCAGGGATCCCCATCTCTTCATTCAGAGGCTGAAGTCCATATAAACAAGCCATAGAGGGTTGTGATGCTGTGGAGTGGTGCTTTTGAATATCTGCCCTGTTCCAGATCTTGCTTATCTCCTCAAGAGCTCCTTTTTCCCTAATAAACTGGCTCAGTTACTATCAGGGTCCAGTTCTTTCTCTGGGGCACAAGAAGTCTCAGTGGCTGCCAGCTGGTGCCATACCTAGGACAGTAAGCACTGCCTGCCAGCCAGCGGCTAATGTCTGTACTCTTTCTTCCTCCCGTCCTTCCCCTCCTCCTTTTGCTTTCACCAGGGCACTTGGAAAGGGCTTGGTGGGAAAGCTCCCACTGGAGGTCTGACAACAGCCAGAAGCATCAGGTTCAGCTCTTCCTTCCCTGTTCCTTCTTCCACAGTTTGTGGAGCTTATGCCTGGACCCTCTTCCCTGCTCTGTGTGGAGTGTTAGCCAAAGAGGACGAGGCCCAGGAGTCCCCACTGCCAGCAGCTGCCAGGAGTGCCTGCACTTTAAACTGGGAGACAACTGCCTGGGAAGAACTGCCTTTGAACTGAGGTGTGTAAAGCCATGATCACCCAGGAACCTATGCCCTAGTGATAATCTAGGTCCTGCACAGACTCAGCTGCCTGTCAACTATAGACAGAAGGAAGCCATATAGGTAACCAAATATGCCCATGGTTGTGAGGACAACCATGCTGGCAGTACCCATATGGGCAGCTGTGATGGTGCCACTAAGAAGAGTGATGTCCACGTGCTTGGGTCCACTGCACCCTCAATTGCCCAAGTGCAGCTGCACCCCACAGTCTCCTACACTGCTGTCAGCCATTCATCTAACCCTACTCTTCTTCATTGTTACTGCCATTCTCTAGACCTCATTTTTTTCTCAACTGTAAAAGGTACAATTGAGCCTATTTCAATAATTTCCTTCAAGTCTTAGGTTTCTGTTAAAAATAGCAGCATAATGAAATTATGTACATTTACAAATAAATATGGATATATGTATTTCTCACCTAGATTAAGCTCGTTTTGTTTTATGTTGGACACAAGTTCTGGACAAACAGTGACAAGGAACAATGACTGGAATACTTTCATGGAGGAGCCGAAAACTGATCATTAAAAGAATGGCGTGTGTCCTACAGCTGCAGATGGGAAAGGACCTTGTTAATCACTCTGTGCTATGCGATGCCTTGGATTCAGTTTCCTACAGGCACACATATCAGCTCCCCAAATACCTAGTCCACCCCAGACCCTCCCTCCACTGGGTCTCCTGTCCTCCCTGCCTTCACAGTTACAGAAGCATAAGAGATGATATATGACACTTTCTCTGCAGTTCACTGTGCAATAGTGTGTTCTTTGTTGTAATTTCATGCAACAGCTTTTTAAAAGCTACTTCTCAAGGAGCCACCCCAGCCTGGGTTGTGTGCTGACCACTAGGGATAAGAGGGTGACCAGGAAGCTTTCTGTCCTCAGAGCTGGCAGGGAAGGCTGGAAAATAACTAGAGAGTTGGTTTAAAATAAAGTTCAATGATCCAGGAGCACTAAAGAAACACCACTTGCAGGAAGGATGTGAAACGGACATTTGACTCATGGAGATACATATTTAATGCTTGCAAGCATTGCCCAGAATGTAACTAGATGTTCACAGTGCCTTTTGCTCCTCAGTCACATATTATTTATGAGATAGGTTCTAATTATGTATCCCTGGCTGTCCCAGAACTCACTGTGTAGACTAGGCTGTTCTTAAACTCACAGAGATCAGCCTGTCTCTGATTAAAGGTTTGCACCACCACACCCAGCCTCCTCAGTCACTCTCTACATTAGTTTTTGAGACAGGGTCTCTCTGGATATGGGCTCACTATTTCGGCTAAACTGGCTGACTACCGAATTCTAGGGATCTGCCTGTCTCCACTGCCTGCCCTGAGGGTCACCATGCCTGACTTTAATTTTTTTTAATTGGTGCTGGGGATTCAAACTCCTATCTGTGTACTTGTGCAGTGAGTACTTCACTCCCTGGGCCATCCCACCAGCTTCTTGTATTGTGGAGTATCCACCAGAGAAGGTCACTCAGACACAGGTCAAAGCTAATAGAAAGCCTTAATTAGCCAGCCAGTGACTACACTGGGTGTTCAGGATCCTGGAAAGGTAGCTCTGGGCCTTTATCAAAATGAGCTTTTAAGCAAAAAGCTATACCCTGCTTGACATACTTCATAGCAAGAACAGTTAGTCAGAAGCAGGACTACAGAAGCCAAAAAACAAGGTTAGTATAAGAAGAGACTTTCCCAGAACTATGGCTTTGATGGATGAGGTCTTTGTTTTAGTTTTGTCAGGTGGTGCCATTTATGTACTGAATTTTATGGCCAGAATGGTACTTCCACCATGGAGTCAGTTGTGCTAAGGTCTGGGGGCCTGTTGCATTGTTGGCATGTTTTGACCAAAGTATAACATATGACTAATTATATAAAATATTATATA
>NW_026068187.1:475571-476644 GCF_014885135.2 Alexandromys fortis
ATATATGTTGCTAATGATCCAACAGTGAACCTAAAATGAACTTGAACATCAAACACTCAGGTGTCTGGAGGGAAATACCCAGAGGAATGTTTCTTGGTTGAGGAGGGAACCTGCGAATGTTTGCAATGTGTCAGTACAGCAAATTACCCAGACTTGAAATAATGCTAAAATCTGTCCTCTCATGACTTTGCAGCATGTTTAAAATCTCACTATAGAACACCTTCAGCAATATTTTGGATGAGTCATGGCTGAATTTCAGTCCTTAATTATCAGGCCTACCCATTCCTGTACCATCCAGACATCACAGATGTGAACCAGACCTTGGCTAATGCTCCTGACCCTCCCAAGCATCCCATGACCTTCCATGGAAGAAGCTCTCACAGGAGGGAGAGCAGCAGAAGTTGAAGCAGGTTGGCTGGTGTGTGTGAGGGGAGTGGGATTGGGGCACTTCTTTAGCATGTTGCTCCCTCTTCAAGCCTGTGTGTGCGCTTACATAGTTACAGCTATAGCTAACTGACTGCACACAAAGCCCTAAGCGCTGACTGCACACAAGGCCCTAAGCGATGACTGCCCTCTCCTGGTGTTAACACCGCCTCATCTAATCCTCTCAGCAATTCTGTGGGAGGATACTGTGATTATTCTTATCTCTTATGGAAGGACTGGAAGTCCACAGCAGGGCCTGGCTCTACAGCTTATGGACCAAATCCAGCCTGGATCCATAAGTAAAGTTTGATTGGGACATAGTCATATCCTTTGCATCATCTGGCTGCTTTCAAACACAATGTGGTTGCCGTGGAGACATGATTGTTTGTTAAGACTAAACTGTTCACTCCCTGATCCTTTACGAGGGTTTGCTGACTCCTAACTTGCTCAATCACATCTTTTTAGAATGAAGTTGGGCTTAGATGTGACCTGACTAGTCAGATGATAGAGCCTATAACCACAGCACTGACTTCTGGGCATGCACTTTGCACAGCCATAGAGACCCTGCGCTGACTGAGCTCCCAATGTCCCAAGGAGGACCAGAAGGAGGGAAAATATGAGCAAAGAAGTCAGGACCATGAGGGGTGCAC
>NW_026068187.1:477485-495574 GCF_014885135.2 Alexandromys fortis
TCAATAAAAAATTATATTAAAAAAAAAAAGAGACCCTGCGCTGAAAAGCGCTCTCACTGTTCTCAACTGTTAGGAAATTCTCGGTCTCTTTATCTTGTTTTCCCCTTTCTCTGTCCCTTAATTTCTTTCTTGAAACAATTTTATGTGGCTCAACCTGGCTTCAGTCTTGCTATATGTCTGAGGATGATGGCACTGAACTCCTGATCTTCTTGCCTCTACCTCCCAGTCCTGGGATTACAGATGTGTGTTTTACCATCCCTGACCTGAAATGCTCAGTGATTTTGGACAAGGGGATTTGTGTTATGGTATCATTTACTCTGGTCCCTGAAGATTACAGAACATAAACAGCCACTGTAATGGAAGAATGGATGAGAAAGCTGTCCCTTAACTTCCTATTCTCCTTTCTTCTATCTCTGAGCCTGGATAGTGCTCATGGTCCGCTGTGAATGACCACTCACTGGATATACCCCTTCATCCTAAATCTATCCTGAAGACACCCCGAGGGCACGGCCTCTGATGCCCTCACAGATCCACATGTGGTTGTCTGGGGGAAAGACTGGGCTCTGGTGTGGAAGAACCTCATATATTGCCTTATTCTTATGTCTTCCTTCAGCAGATTTTCAAATTGTATAGGGGTCCTTGTTCCTTAAACACACAACAGAATTGCTTCCTAGCCACAACCATGGCAAATCTATAAGGGAAAGAATTTAGTTGGGGCTGGCTTATAGTTCAGAGGTTTAGTTTATTATCTTCATGGTGGGAAGCATGGTGGCATGCAGGCAGACATGGTGCTGCAGAGGTAACTGAGAGTTCTACATGTAGATCAGCAGGAGGCAGGAAGCAGCTGCCACACTGAGTGTGGCTTGAGCATCTGAGACCCAAAGCCCCCCCCCCCCCATGACACAAGGCCACGGTTACTTCAACAATGTTACTAATAGTGCTACTCCCTATTGGCCTCTGGGGGGCTATTTTAATTCAAACCACCACAGGAATCACGGGTTGGTTTTTTTCTGGAAGACAGTCAAGCAGAAGATGGGAAGACAGTGGAGCAGGGGTGTGCACACAAGGAAGAAGGTTGCTCTCAAGGACGCTATGCCTCAGCACCCTAGTCTATGTAAGTGTCCTTGTCACTATAGTGAGTGCTGGATGATGATGAGGCTTCATATGAACAGACTGGGGGTATGGGGCACTGCATCCTATCTGCTGTCTAGGACAGACTTTAGGCATAAGGGAGTCTAGGGTTACCTTCCACTTTCACTGAAGCATAGACTCTGGTTGGCCCAGAGCTGTCACCGTGTGCTATCCTAACCTGGTTCCTGCACATCCCACTGCTAAACTGAGGAGTGTAGAGATGCTGGAGTATCGACCCTCGGTGTTGCCACTACCCTTGCTTGGGAAGAAGGTCTAATTAAAACACAGTTCTAGCAATTATCAGGCCCTGCCCTTTGTGGTTTTCTCCTATCTCATACTCAGGGAAGCGTGGAGGGAAGACGAGCTAAGGAATGGGGAGGCTTCTACTCCAATGCAGCTGCTAAGCAGCTCTGCACAGCCTCACTTGGTATCTAGGGCTGATTTACCTGTTCCACCTGGGTCTTTCCAGGCTGCTACTGTCCTTGGGTCTTTCTTCCCAAGTCTGTGAAACAACTGTTTATTTATAAAGTGCTGTGTACCACACACCGAGACCAGGGATCTCTGGACTGCAATACAGATTGGAAGTATGTTCATATGGTGGAACAGTCAGTACCACCAAAGCTGTGAAAGAGATGCCCAGAGAGTGCCCAGCTGAGCTTCTAGAGGTTGAGGAAGGTTCTTGTGGTTTATTTCCAGAAGCAATGTCAAGGGACACCAGGCAGATCAGAAAAGAAATCAAACTACTCAAAGTAAGATAAAGGAATGATGGCTGGTATATCAAGGATGAAGAAATTAGAGGGAAACTGAAGGGAAGGAACAAGACAGCAAGGGCAAGGGTCCCAGAAAGGAATCAGAAAGAACTGAGAAAGATAGGAAGAGAAAGAGAAAAGGGGAAGAGAGAGAAAGGGAGGGAGAAAGAAAAGCGAAAGGAGGTTAGAGGGAAGGGTGGGAGAGGTAAGGAACTGAGCAAATTCTGTGAGATGAGGGCTCTACTCACTGTGGGGTCTGGGATTGTTTACCAGCATGACACCGGGATCACAGAAGCTTCAGAAATATTTGTTTTTAAGAGGGAGGGAAGGAAGAAGCAGAGTGAGAGAGGAAAGAGGGAGGGAGAAAAGAGGAATGAATAAATACACAAACAAGTAAAGCCCAAGTGAGGGAGAGGAAGGAGGCAGGGGCGGGAATCGGGAAGGAGGAAGTGGCGGGAATCAGGTACCTGCTTCTGTAACATCCTTCTCCCTTTGAACCAAGGACACCACTCAGAGTCCCCTGGTGGCCTCATTGCAGGGATGCCCCCCTGGTTTTGTGACAGGGCTAATGTTCTAGGAGGCTATGAATTAGTGAGCTAGTCTCACACCACATATCTTATTCTGTGTTACTGAGAATGAGCTAAGAGCTCTGGGGTCCAAACAGCTTTTAGAGGCAGAACACCTAATCGGTAGTTGGAAGCTTACTGCCTGTTTCTTGGTCATCACTTTCTCTTCCCGTGATGGAGTAAAAATGGGGGTGAAAGCTAAGCACTCAGAACTGTAGGCCCATATTTCTATATGGTATGGTGGCCAGGCTCTAAAGCCATAGGCCACACCTGAGACGGTCAGGTAACCTTCTAGACAGACTGTTGCTAACCTAACAAAGGGTCAGGATGTTGTTTTGTTCCTTTCTTTGTAATCTGGAGGATGCCTGATAGAGATGCTGATTCAAACCTACATGACAGCTAGCATACAGAGCACACAGGTAGTTGTGGACGTGACTAAAAGACATTCACCTGGTTACCTATGAAAGAGAATGCTAATGATTCTACCCCTCAGATTATGTTTTGATAAATAAGGCTGTTTGGAGAAGAAAGCAGGAGGAGTTCTCCAGGACGTGAACTCAGGATTTCATGAGGAATCACTGAGAATCTCCCTCCCGATAAAACCATGTGAGTTGTGTCTTTATTCCCACTCCTCCACACTGGTCCAGAGAAATAATTTATGGTCCGGGCTAGTACCAGACCCCGACACAGAACTGCCTGAATTAACTTAGTAGCCGTATTCGGGATGGTGAGACCTTTGGAGACAGTCTTGCCTGTGTTCACTGCTGATTTCTTCACACACATGAGCTTGTTTCCTTGCAGGAGAGGAGAGAGGCGGGCAGTGCTGTGTCGTTTCCACACTTGCTTGACTGATGGCCCCACAGGAAGCTCATTCCAGCAAACAGCAAACACCGTGGGCCCCAATTTCAGCTCTGTGTCTCAGGTCACACCACTCCCTTCTCCAGACAACCGCGTGAGCCCAGGGCTCTCACCCAGAGCAGAGCCTTGTCTTGACTAGCTATCACAAGATCTGTTCCACCACACAACTTCCCTGTATCAGGCAGGGTTCTCTAGAGAAACAGAACTTACAGAATATATCTATTAGAATACTTATTAGGTTTATTAGAATAATTTGTGGGCTTATAGGCTGTGACCCTGCTAGTCCAACAATGGCTGTCTACCAGCAGAAGGTCCAAGAATCCAGTAGTTGACCTGTCTAGGAGGCTGATGTCTCAGCTGGTCATTAGCATATACTAGAACCCCAAAGAAGTAGGTTTTAATGCCAGTGAAGGAATGGTCTTGCCAGGAAGAGTGAGGGGAAACAGGCAAAGAGAGTAAGCTTCCACCTTCTAAGTCCTTTATATAGGCTGCCAGCAGAAGGTGTGTGGCCCACATTAAAGGTGAATCTTTGTACCTCTAAAGATTTAATTAAGAAAAAAAAATCCCTCACAGGTGTACCCAGATGCTTTGGTTTTAGTTGACTCCAGATATACTCAGGCTGACAATGAAGAACAGCCATGACAGCCCCTCTGCTACCATTTAAAGAGCTCAGCAACATCATGGGGCTGCTGAGGTCATATTGGGTAGGGAAGAGCAGGCAGCCTTCTGCTTCTGCGTTTGCAGGCAGTGCATCTGATTTTAGCCCTGCTTTGTGACCTACATGCAGGAAAATGTCAAAAGAAGCCAAGCAGGTCATGCCCTTTCCATGGTGTCACAGTCCCCACTGCGTGTTTGGGGCTTTCTTTTCAGAACACTCCTGCCTGTCTCCACATTATACGATCTTTCCTCCCTCCCCCACATCCTTTTGTAAGCTTCCTTTTGCAGGGTTTGGGGCCTGAAAGGGGGATCAAAATCTGGCATTTATTTCTAACTTTGGAGACTTCCGGGTAAGATTTCCATTTTTACAGCATGGGAGATCTTTCCATTTTCTGGTGTCTTCTTCAATTTCTTTCTTCAAATATTTAAAGTTCTTGTCATATAGGTCTTTCATTTGTTTGGTTAGAGTTACTCTGGGATGTTTTATGCTATTTGTGGCTATTGTGAAGGGTGATATTTCTCTGATTTCTTTCTCAGCCTGTTTATCATCTGTGTAAAAGAGGGCTAATGATTTTTTTGAGTTAATCTTGTATCCTGCTACATTACTGAAGGAGTTTATGAGTTGTAGAAGTTCCATGGTAAAATTTTCGGGGTTGCTTATGTAAACTATCACATTATCAGCAAATAGTGAGAGTTTGACTCCTTCTTTTCCGATTTGTATCCCCTTGATCTCCTTTTGTTGTCTTATTACTCTAGTTAGAATCTCAAGAACTATATTGAATAGATAAGGAGAGAGTAGACAACCTTGTCTTGTTCCTGATTTCAGTGGGATTGTCCAGAGTATCTCACAACTGGACAGGTCTGTCAGACAGAAAATTAACAGAGAAATAAGGGAACAACAGATGTTATGACTCAACTGGACTTAATAGACATTCATAAATATTCCATCCAAACATAAAAGAATATACCTTCTTCTCAGCACCTCACTCATCGAACAGTCTCAAAAATTAATGTTGTATTTTGTATAATGCTTTTTCAGCATCTAATGAGAGAATCATGAGGTTTTTATTTTTTTAGTTTGTTTATATAGTGTATTACATTGGCAAATTTTATATGTTGAACCATCCCTGCATTTCTGGGATGAAACCAACTCGATCATGGTGGATGATTTTTCTGATATAGTCTTGGATTCTGTTTGCCAGTATTTTATTTAGTATTTTTGCATCAATGTTCATGAGTGAGACTGGTCTGTAATTTTCTTTCTTAGTAATGTCTTTGTGTTGTTTGGGTTTCAGGGTAATTTTAGCCTCGTAAAAAGAGTTTGGCAATGTTGCTGCTTTGTTGTTTCTGTTTCTATTGTGTGGAACAATTTGAGGAGTATTGGTATGAGTTCTTCTTTGCAGTTAATGTAGAATTCTGCACTGAAAACATCTGGCCCTGGACTTTGTTAAGAATATTTCTTAACATAAGCTCCCCACTGAAGCAAAAAATTCCCAATCAAGCCAAATCAAAACAAGCCAAATTAAGAAATATCCAGGTTTAATGGAAGATCTGCGCTCTTGGTTGGCCCCGAGGGGAAGCAGCAGGAATGTAACCCCCGGGAGGAAGAAAGGAAGACCACACGTTCTTCTTTTGGGGGATCACTTAAATACCCTGGGGAGTGGTCCTGACTCCACCCCCAGGGAGAGGTCAGGACCTTGCCTGCTGGGATTTGGAGTCTGGATCAGGGCTGGGGGCTGGGATGTGTGCAAGGGGCAGGGTGGCCTAAGAACCCAACTTGACATTCCAGACTCTTTGGCTATAGGGGTAACAGAATATTGGAATGGTAATTATGACAAACACTTAGGCTCTCTTTAGGAAAAAGGGGGTGTAGACTCAAATCTGGCTACTTCCTGCGGGCAAGGGGCAGCATGGGGAAAGGGAGAGCCAGGTGTCCACGTTTAGAGAGAGGTGTGGCTGGAAAGGCATCCCATGAACTGTCATCCTGGAGAAGGCAGGAATCTGTTCCTTGAGGGAGATGAAAAGGCAGGTGTCGTGTGAGGTCCTGTCCATAGAGGCTCAAGAGACCTGAGTTCAATGGAGAGCTTTGTTAGCTGTTGCTTGATGAGTCCATTGTCCAGGAGATGTTGAGAGCCTCTGATATGAGCTCCATTACCCTGGAAGTGAAGACTGGCCCATTGTCCATCTGGATGGTTTGTGGGACACCAAACCGAGGAATGGTGTGATCTAGGAGTACCTGAGCTACCACATCTGCTGTTTCCCTGGAGACCAGAAACACTTCTATCCATCCTATAAAAGTGTCCACAAGTGTTAAGAGATAATGAAGTTTTTAATGAGCAGGCATATAAGTGAAATCAACCTGCCAGTCCTCACCCAGTTGGTGTCCGCAAAGCTGGTGTAGAGACTGCTGTATGTGGAGAGCCCCCTGTGGGTTGGCCTGGGCACACGTCTGGCAGGAGGAGTGAACCTGTAAAATACAATCTCTGAGATGGATGGGGTCATAAAGGGGCTCCAAAAAGTGAAACAAAGCTTTAGGGCCTATATGTAAGGTCTGGTGATGTCTGAAATGATTGACAATGCCTGGTCTTGAGGAAGGATGAGACGGTTATTTAAATAGAACCATCCATCCTTTGTTTTTGTGGCCCCCCTTTTATAAGCTTGTCCCTCTCTTTAGGTTGGTAACAGGGCTGATAGGAGGGAGTCAAGAACAAAATATGTTCTGTGGAGTCCAAGGAGCTGTAGACCAGCCCCCAGGCCACTGAGTCAGCCTTGGCATTGCCTAAGGCCACTGGGTCCTTAGAGGACTGATGTCCCCAACAGGGAATAATGGCTACTTCTGCAGGGAGCTGTAGGGCCTGCAAAACGTTGGATATAAGGGGTCCATTAACTATAGGAGTGCCCTTGGTAGTAAGGAAGCCCCTTTCCTTCAAGAGTGTAGAATGAGTGTGAGCTATCAAGAAGGCATATTTAGAGCCATTGTAGATATTAGCCCATTGGCCCTTGGCTATCTGAAGTGCACTAGTCAAGCCTTTTGTGAGGAGGTTCCCATTGGCAGGCGGGTCGCTTCGACTACGTCAGTGGAAGTGACCACTGCATACGCTGCCTGTCAGTTTCCTGATTTATCTATAAGGGAACTTCCATCAACAAACAGGGTGAATTGGGAATCTGTAAGTGGCTGGTCTAGAAGACCAGGCCAGGATGAAGCTAAAGCCTCTACAGTCTCTGGGCATGAGTGGGAGGAGGTACTAGAGGGAGAGGGAATAGAGAAGAGAGTTGCAGGGATTAGGGCAGGACTAGAAGCCAAAGTAATTTGGGGGTTTTCTAGAAACAGTAAGTGAAAAGTTTGGACTCGTGAAGGCTCAAGGGGGGAGAGAAAGGAATGTCTCAGAAGGTCTGAGAAGCGATGGGTAGAATATATTGTGATTGCCCCAGACAAGGCGATCTTGAGAGCCTCCCGAGTGAGTTCAGCTGCCGCCACCAGGGCTCTTAGGCATGGTTGCCATCCACAAATGGTGACATCCAGCTGTTTGATAAAAAGGTGACTGCCAGATTTGAAGGCCCAGCCTGTTGGGTTAGAATTCCTGTGTCCACTCTTGACCACTCATCTGTATAGAGATGCTAAGGCTTTGTGGGGTCTGGAAGAGCAAGGGCAGGAGCTGTTAGAAGGCATCTCACAGTAGAGAGAAGTGGCGATGGACGATGGCCGGGTGGGTGAGAGGTCCCGTGGGCGTCTCTTTAGCTGCCTGGTACAGAGGCTTGGCTGTAATGGAAAACTTAGGAATCCAATGGCAAAAGAACCCCAGCAAACCCAAAAATGAGAGGATCTGAGCCCCTGTGGTTGGGGTCCATAAATCTCGTAATGCCTGGACCCTGTCAGAGGGGAGGGTCTTAGACCCTGGGCTAAGTTGAACAGCCAAATATAACACTGTAGGAGAGCATAGCTGAGCCTTGTCTGGTGAAACTCGATATCCCAGGGATCTGAGGAAGTTCAGGAGTGCAGAGGTGACCTGTTGGGACAGAGACAATGAAGAACTGCAAAGAAGTAGGTCGTCCACATACTGGAGGAGTGTGCTGGAACCTGCATCAAAGTTTGAGAGATCTTGAGCCAGAGCTTGGCTAAAGAAGTGGGAGCTGTCTTGAAAACCTTAAGGGAGAACATTCCATGTGAGCTCTCTGGAGGACTGTGAGTCAGGGTCCTCCCAGGTGAAGGCAAAGAGGAAGTATGAGTCAGGGTGTAAAGGTACAGTAAAGAAGGCATCTTTTAGGTCTAGAACTGTAAAGTAGGAGGTGGTAGGGGGAACGTTAGACAAAAGATTGTAAGGGTTGTTAACCACTGGGTGAACTGGAATGACTGCCTTGTTTATGAGGTGGAGGTCTTGAACCGGATGGTAAGCACCAGAGGGCTTTTGCGCAGGAAGAATTGGAGTGTTGCAGGGTGAGTCGATAGGAATTAAAAGTCCTTGAGGAAGGAGACGGTGATAATAGGCTTAAGGCCTAGGCAGTGGGTTACAGAAATAGGAAACTGGGGTCTGGAAGGGAAGGATGAAGGGTTGTTAAGGTGAACTAGGACTGGCTGGTGGTGAGTAGCAGTCACAGGAGTAGAAGTGTCCATACCTGGGGATCTACTGGATAAGGGAGTGTAGGGACAGAACAGTCTGGGGTAGGAACCTGTGAGGCTGTTAAAGTGAGAAGAAAGAGTGACTCAAGAGCGTGTGTGGGGGCTAAAGTGAGTGTGGCCCTGAAGCAGCTAAGGATATCTCAACCCAGTAAGGGTGCTGAGCAAGCAGGTTTCACTAAGACAGAATGAGAGAAAAATTGTCCTGCAAGAATGCAGGGCAGTGGCAAAGTTTTTTTTTAAATATTTACTTATTTATTATATTATATTATGTGTATATATGTGCAAGCCAGAAGGGGGCGCCAGGTCTCATTATAGATGGCTGTAAGCCACCATGTGGTTGCTGGGAATTAAACTCAGGACCTCTGGAAGAACAGTCAGTGCTCTTAACCTCTGAGCCATCTCTCCAGCCCCAGTGACAGAGTTTTAAGTGGGGAGGAACAGGTCCCGTCTACCCCCATAGCTGAAATTAGTGAGGGAAACGTAAGGCCTGAGTGAGAAGTTAGAACAGAATAGGTAGCTCCCGTGTCCAATAAGAAATAATGGACTTACCCACTACCTGTAGCATGATCTTAGGCTCAGATAGGGCTACGGGATAAACCAAGTCAGGGAAGCATCAATCCTCTGCAAGGCTTAGAAGTTCGAGAGCTGGAACTGTTTCACTTGCCAATGGTGATGCTGGACCCCCATGTCGCAGCATAGAGGACAAGCCCGCATGGGGGCATTGTGAGTTCCAGTGTCCAGGTTGTTGGCAGAAATGGCACAACCTCGAAGTAGGTATTGTGCAATATCATGCCATGTGACCATTTAAGCCACATTTGAAGCAGTTTGCCTGTGAAGTTGACTTAGCCTAAGCTCCACCAGGGTAGAGCCTTGTGTTTGGCTTCCCTGGTTCCCCCTCCTGTGACCTTAGGGCAGCTGCCAAGGCCTGGGTCTGTAGGTTAGCTGTAGTTAGCCTTGTCTGTCAGGAAGACGCAGCTGATTCCTCTCGGGCATTAAAACTTTAAAGACCATTTTCACCAATTCCCATATAGGGGTTTGGGGACCATCTTCAACCTATCTTAGCTTTTCTCTAATATTTGGTGCTGCCTGAGAAATAAAATGGGTGGCCAAGACCATGGCTCCTGCTGGGGAAGCTGGATCTAACCTGGTATATTGGACCATGATCTCTTGTAACCGGTTTAAAAAAAAAAAAAAAAAAGGCTGGATTTTCATCTGCTAACTGTGTGATCTCTTGGAGTTTGTCAAAGTTAACCACTTTTTCTGAGACCATTTCCGTACCCTGAAGGAGGCAACAGACCATGATGTCCTGCCTCTGTCGGCTGTTTTGGCTGGGTTGGTAGTCCCAGTTTGGTTCTGTGGCTGGCACGGCCACTTCTCCCACAGGGACTGTACTGTCTATTAAATGGGTCTGGTCTGCATACTGCCTAGTTGCTACCTGAATTCTACTTTGCTCCTCAGGAGTGAGGGTAGAAGCTTGGATGATGTAATAGTCATGCCAGGTAAGATCATAGGTCTGGGACAAATAACAAAACTCCTTGATATAAGCAGAAGGATTAGTAGAAAAGGAACCTAGTCGCTTTTCTATCTGAGAGAGATCTGGAAGAGAAAAAGGAATATGAACTTTCATAATGCCATTAGCTCCCGCCACCTCCCAGAGTGGGCAAATTAGGGCGGAGCTATAGTGGGATTTGCTGCAGGAAAAGACTGGGGAGGATTGGAAGGGGCTAGCCCGTGCACAGAGGGATTCCTTCTAGGTAGGAGAGAGGAGGTAGGTGGGGGAGGAGAAGGGGGGAGGGGAGGCTAAAAATTGACCTTGAGCCTCTGGATTAAGAAGGGAGGTAGGTGAGGAAGGGGAGGAGTGTAAAGAATGTTGCTCCACAGGAGGGGGTTGGGTAGTGTGGGATTGAGGGAGTGGAGGAGAGGGGCCAGTGCCTCTGGCTGCTTGGTCCAACTGGAGTTGTAGGTGTCCCAATTTCCAGATGACCGGGAATTTGGAGGCATTGCAGCCTTAGCAACCAAGATCGGCGCTGCAAGGCACTGGCTACTGAGGGAAGGGTGGGAGCGCAGAGCCCAAAACCCGTGGACATATGTAAGCTCTGTCCATTTTTCCTTAAGGAGACAAAAATTTTCTAGGTCCTGGAGGACAGTAAGCTCAAGGCTTCCCTCTGGTGGCCAACTTGTACCATTGTCAAGGTCATATTGAGGCCAAATCTTAGAACACAGGGAAATTAGCCATTCAGGACAAATTGTGTTGGTTAAGCCCAGTTTAAAAAGATTTTGTAAAAGGCACCCTAGGGGAGTCAGCGGGTCTGGTTTTGAACTGCAAGTACCCATTTTAGAGTCTATGCCCACCTATATGACCTAAGTCCACCTTAATGCATCCACCAAGATGGCTCTTAGGTCCAAAAGGGGCCACGGAGATTGGATGCCTGGTGTCCTGGTACACACAGAGCTCCGCCTCAGCCAAGCCCAATCCCACAGGATTGACCACAACCTGACTCAAATTCTCAGCGTGAGCTCACGACTTCAATGTGAATCTGAAAACCACAAAAATAAGTACAAATGGATCCCCCCCAAAACCCTATAGCATAGACAAGAAAAGGGATTCACTAAGACACAGCCACTGTAGCCCAGAAGCCAGTTTTAAGTGTGGGATAGAGAGTTCGAATTGTAGACTAGGGGCCTTTCAACACATGACCTGCCATGTGGAAAGGGCCTTTTCTAGCTTGCAGAACCCTTCAAATGTTAGGAATATTTTTTTTAACATAAGCTCCCCGAGATGCAAAAATTCCCAATCAAGCCAAATCAAAACAATCCAAATTAAGAAATATCCAGGTTTAATGGGAGATCTGTGCTCTCGCTGCAAACAAGCAAAGCCTCCACCTACCCCACTCCTGGAGCACTCGCTTGTTTGTCACTTGCCTCCTGATCGGTATCCAGGCTGGTCTTGATCTCTCTGTGGCAGCAGGGAGTGGCCAGGCCTCTCATCCAGGGAGCCCTGCTATCTGAGCAGAATGCACACAGGGAGAAGAAATAGGTCCCCAAGGTGCATGTTCCTCCTGTTCCCACCTGCTTTAAGCAGACCCAGGGAAGGGGGGGAAAAGGAAGTTCCATCTTTCTCTTTCAGGATTTATATCTTCTTTTCAACCCATGATCTGGATGATTGAAAAACTCAAAACCCTCCATTTTCTAAAATAAATAAATAAATAAATAAGAAAAACTGCTCCCAGGTAGGACTGGGGGAGTTTCTGCCTGACAGTGCAGCCTGGATACAATGGATTTCCCCTTCTGTCCAGAACTGACCAAGAGGACCTTAAGCAATTTTGCTGGTCCTATTTAGAAATAGCTAGAATGATTTCCTTTCTATCAGCCCCAGATATTTAAAGTTATAAATATCAGAAAAATTTAAAGGTATAAATATATCTCAGTTGCTAGAGGCAGCTCAAAAAATGTTTAACAACAAAGAACCAATTGAGAGACTAGACCTTTTGCGTAAGTTGAAAGCCACTGTCACCTCTGATGATGAGACACAGACTTACAGATACCCGGCAAAATTTTATGATTTGCTCTCTGTCAGAATATCTACTAGCTGAAAGTTTTGCTCTCAACCAAAAGATATGGTTGGACTATTAGATTTACAACGAAGATTCCTGGGGGTATGGGCAGAAACCAAAACCCCAGGACTAGCCCAACATTAAGTTTCTATAATTGTCCAACTAACCAGTTCAGCTACTCCATCCAAATTACATCTATAACCCTAAGAGGAAATTGCAGCTCATATTTCCTGGCTCAGAGAGACAGGTATCCTGGTGCCCTGGTAGTCACTCTGGAATAAACCTCTCCTGCCTATGAAGGAACCTGGGACCTCTGATTCTCATGATTGTCTGATTCCTCCAGAGAAAAAGTATACATTGTTTTAAAATTGAAAGATACATTCTTCAACCTCACTGGCAGAGGTTAATCAACCCATCTTTGCTTTCAAATGGACAGAGGTTACAGTGGGTAACTTACATGGACCAGGTCCTGCAAAGGATTTAAAAACCCAACAATTTTGTTAGATAATAGATGCCGACCCCTGGCCCTTCCAACAGAGGTTTCCTGGAACTATACTCTTACAATAATAAGTAAATGACCTCCTCCTAGCCTCCAAACCTGAAAAAAAAATTTAAAAGGGCCACTGAGGAACCGATGCAGAAGTTACAGCCCTTAGGCTACAGAATGGTGGCTAAGAAATCCCAACTTTGTACACAGAGGCTACCTATCTTGACTATCAGCTGAGGAGAGGCAAAATGAGCCTGTATCAGAACAGGATTGCTACCATCTTTCAGATCCCACCTCCAAAGTTGAGTTGAGATCTGAGACAGGTCCAAGAGTTATTCGGTATAACTATGTATTGTTGCCTATGTATACCAGAGTTTACGGAAATAGCAAGGCCTGAATACGTTAACACAAACGAGGCTCTAAGTCCATAATCTGGACTGAGACTAAACAAAAGCCATTTGAGACTTTAGAAACAGCTCTGACTTCAGCTCCAGCCCTAACACTTCTAGTCTTAAAACCTTTTCATCTGTTTGTCCAAAAAACAAAAGACATTACAAAAGGAATTTTATTTTTTTGTTTATTTTATTTTTTATTATTTATTTATTTATTAAAGATTTCTGTCTCCTCCCCGCCACCGCCTCCCATATCCCTCCCCCAATCAACTCCCCCTTTCTCACAAGCCTGAAGAGCAGTCAGGGTTCCCTGCCCTGTGGGGAGTCCAAGGACCTCCCACTTCACAAAAGGAATTTTAAACCCAAGCCTTTGAGCCATGGAAATTCCCTGTGACATACCTATCCAAATGATTGGACCCTATAGCTACAGCATGGCAGATGTGTTTAAGAGCTATGGCAGCTACTGCTAGTCTAATGAAAACAAACCAACACGGTAACTCTGGGTGAGGATTTTATACTCATAGTACCCCACACCTTTGAGGCCCTCCTCCAAAGAAAATTAAAGCACTGGCTGTTAAATACCTGTGCAACCCAGGCCCTACTCCTGGGCCACCCTCAAGTCTGTCTTGAAAAACCCACTACCATCAATCCTGCTACTCTCTTGCCTGATAATGACCCATAGGTGCTCATCCATGACTGCAATGAAATGGAAGACCAGACCAGGTACATGGGAGCTGCAATAGTTACCTTAACTGAAGTGATTTGGGCCCAAGCCAGGTATCTCAGTTCAGAAACCATAACTGATAGATCTGAGCCAGGCTCTCAGGTGGGGAAAGGGAAAGTCCACCACCATATACATGGACAGTTGTTGTGCTTTCACTGTGGAATGTGCCCACAGTATGATCTACAGAGAAAGAGGGCTTCTAGCCACTAGGAAAAGACATTATTTGGCTTCCCCTATAAGTTACTATCCTTCACTGCCAAGGACCTCAAAAATATGATTCTCCTGAGGCAAGAGGTAACTGGGCCGCTAACCTGGCTGCCCAACAGTTGATCCTAAGACCAGTGGGGTCTATTGACATTCTGGTGACATACCCTGACCTGGTGTTGCCTGAGAACCAGGGGGGAAAGGACAGCTATACCCCACTGGTTGATGGAGGACACCAGAGGGAAAGATTCTCCCAGAAAAACTGGCAGGACTCTGGCAACTGACCTTCACCCGGATACTCATCTAGGGCCCATGAAACTTTCTGAATGACTCAGATCAAGATGTCTCAGCCAGATGACAGGTTTAAGCTCTCGTAAATCCAAAACAGTCCTTACCCAGGAAAGGAGTCCAAACGAGAGGCCAACACCCCAGCTAACTCTGGAAAACTGACTTCCCTGAAATCCAGCCTGTCAGGGAAGGATAAAGTACTTGTTAATTTTTCCAAATGTGTTTTCCAGGTGGGTAGATGTGTTCCCCAACTGGACTGAAATTGCTCAAACAGCAATTGAAAAGCTCCTCCAGGAACTAGTCCTCTAATCCCCCCCCCATAGCAATGGGGTCTGATAGTGGCCTGGCTTTCATAGCTAAAAC
This sequence comes from Alexandromys fortis, assembly GCF_014885135.2. Classification (NCBI taxonomy): domain Eukaryota; kingdom Metazoa; phylum Chordata; class Mammalia; order Rodentia; family Cricetidae; genus Alexandromys; species Alexandromys fortis. Next base: position 492,077 of record NW_026068187.1, read on the forward strand.
CTCTACATCAATAGCTTTACCATAGCTTTAGACGTAGATCGAACACCTCATTGTGCACATAGATCTCAGAGTTCTGGGCAGGTAGAGAGAATAAAGAGAACTTTGAAAAATGCTAACAAAACTCCCATCACATCTGGCAAAGGGTAGACAGACCTTCCCTTTGTTTTACTTTGGACCCTCTATGATATTATGTTTGAACCCCCCCCCACTGTTTTCCTGGCTTAGGGACCAGCAGTTGGTAGGACACTAACTATTCCTTTCTCAAGTCACTACAGGCCCTCCAATCTTCCACAAAGGCTATTCATTAGACTATCTGACTAACCATGTTCAAAGCAGCAATATTCGTAATAGTCAGAACCAGAAACAACCTAGATGCCCCTCAACCAAAGAATGGGTAAAGAAAATGTAGTACATTTACACAATGGAGTACTACTCAGTGGTTAAAAAAAATAATGACATCTTGAAATTTGTAGGCAAATGGATGGATCTAGAAAAAAAAAACCATATTGTGTGAGGTAACCTAGACCCAGCAAAATGAATATTATATGTACGCATTCATAAGTGGCTTTTAGACATAAAGCAAAAAAAAAAAAAAAGCCAGCTTACTGTTCACAACCCCAGAGAACCTAAACAACAAAGAGGATCCTAAGAGAGACATACATGGATCTACATAGGAAGGAGAAAAAGACAAGATCTCCTGAGTAAATTGGGAGCATGAGTGTCACAGGAGAGGGTAGAAGGGGAGGGGAGAAGAAGGGAGGAGAGTAGAGAAAAATGTGAAAAAGAAAAAAAAAAAGACTATGTGAGAGACCTGGCCCTAGCCAGCCTCCCATTTCGCTGGAGACCGGTGGTACTGTCTGGGTCAAGTGAGTACCCAAAGGGGCACTGGGACCAACTTGGAAAAGGACCCTTACACAGTAATTCTCCCCACTCAGCATAGCTGGCCTTATACCACGAATCTGCCCCAATCAGGTCAAGAAAGCAGAAGCCACAGATGTTGCCAAAAGGACTGTCTCCTGGGTTATGGACCCACCAAATCTAAGGTTTCATCAGGTCCCAGGCCATTCCACTTCCTGCCCCTCTTACCTCCTCCTGAGTTTTGTGCTTTGCCCCATGGATAAGGGTGCAGGGTCATGGCCCAGCCCTCACTGCCCTCAGGCCCAGACCTGAGAACTAAGGAAGATAAACAGGGGAGGTATCAGCTAATATGGCTACAGCCTGGCAACCCTTAACCTTTGCTCGCTGATGCCTGCTTTAAGAATTTAGTAGTGTCTGAAAAAGAAAGTCATGTAGTTTATTTCTTGAGCAGGAATACAGAGCTTACAATTCCTATGCATGCCCTGTGGCTGCCCCCACCCCCAGTTACCAAAAGCAAGGATGCTTCCATTGCAAAAGCTGAGGTTGTGAAATTGAGGCTTTCTAAAAATTCCTTAAGAAAAATTCTAGCCTTTACGAAATAAGGAAAAACTAGACAGACTATGCTACAGGAAGGGACCATGGGGATAGATTACTATCCAGAAAATATTGTCTCTGAGGTCCCTAGATCTTTGGGTCCTAACAAAGATCTCCTACCTGTATCAAGGTCCCAACCAAATCTCCCTTCCAAAGCACTTAACACATCCAGGGCCGGAGTCCTACCTCCACTGTCCAGGAATCTGAGGGATCCCTATTGCTGCCATGAGGACAAGCCTTCAGTAGCTCAGGGACCGAGGAATCCATGGAGTTGGAGAACTCATCACTCAACTTGACTTTTCTTTTTTATTTTTCTTTTTGGGTGTTTCAAGACAGGGTTTCTCTGTAACTTTGGAGCCTGTCCTGAGACTAGCTCTTGTAGACCAGGCTGGTCTTGAACTCACAGAGATCTGCCTGCCTCTGCCTCCCGAGTGCTGGGATTAAAGGCGTGCACCACCACCACCCGGCTTCAACTTGACTTTTCAAACTGAGGGAGTAAAACTTGATTCTCTGGGTCTGGCAAAAGGAGGAAACTTAACTCTTTGAGACTAGCAAGAAAGGAAAAAAAAAAACCACACCTTTAAGGTCTCTCTATTATTTTCTCTGTCTTTTTATTTTCCCTTTACAGCTTATACATACCAACAATGTCTTTCAGGCAATATAAAAATTACTATATGTTACATTTTATTGTTAAATGAATGAGTATAATGAATACAGGTGAAAAGCAATAGGATTTTTATTTCCTTTACATGATTAAACAAAACCATCCCAAGAACCCAAATACATTCATACCTAAGCAACTTGCTAAAGATTAACTGAGTGTAAACAAACAAGGTATTTTTCTCAGCTAGTTCTTTGCTGGCAGGCTGCATTTTGCAGTTACAAAGAAATGATCAATCACTTTATTATTTATCTCAGAAGGTAACCTTATAAGCAATTTTAAAAGAAACACAAATCTAAACTTTTATACATGATAAACAACCAGTCGTCTCTACTTTAAATCCTCTGGGTGCATATTCATTCTTCAACAGCTTTTTTAAGCTTTCTTTTTTATTTATTCCTGTGTCTTTCATATCTTGCATCTCAATCTCGTTCATTCCTGTCCCTGCATATCTGCCCTCTGCCCTTGCAGTTCCCCATCCAGATAAAAGTTAAGAGAAAAAAGAAAATGAAAAAAAAAAAAAGGAAGGGGAGAATCTAGTCATGGAAGCTGTAGTGTGACATAGTGAGTCATGCCTTAAACACTTTTATCATATACCTTTACTTGCAAGTGTTCATTGCAAAGAGTCATTGGTCTGGTTTATGGTCTCTGGTTTCTGCTACACTATAGATGCTGCGTCCTCACTAGAACTCTTGGTTATCCTGCTGCTGCCGTGAGTTGTGGAAATCCTGCAGCTTTGGGTCTGCAGAACTGGTCCTTTCAGGTGCTCCAGCAGATCACAGATGGGGTGGGTACTGGGTGGGTCAACCCGGGAACCCTGGTTCTGGACCTGGGTAGTTGCAGAGACTGTCAGACTACCAACTCTTCCTTGTCCTCACCGCCAGGGGGAGGTCTCTTGCTTTGCTTTGGAGTCCACCCTTTGATAAGATGAGGAAGGGGTGGGTCCGATTCTCCTCTAGCTCTCACGCCTGCAGGGTCAGATCTCCCACACTTACATCTTCAGAGACAGCCCCACTGTGTTGCTCAGGCGTGGCTTAGGGGTCACTCTCCCCAAGTGCTGCCGCAGATGAGGGGCAGGGCTAGATAGCCCCCTCTTATCAGCATTGATGGCAGTGAGGGAAGGGCATCTTTCCCACCTTGCTATCACTTGACAGGTGAGTAGTGGGGACAGCTCTCCCATACTCTCAACGTCAGGGCTGGCTCACCCACACTTCTTCCAACAAGACTGACTCTATTGTGCAGCTCATGTGAGGTGCAGGGCTTGCTCCTGTGTGCTGCACTTGGTGGCAGGCTCTTCCACCTGCCACAGGCATTGATGGGCAGCTGGGACAGGGGGAGGGGGCGATCGTCATAGTATATATATATATATACATATATATATATAT